>NC_079191.1:296978206-297120706 GCF_029499605.1 Hyla sarda
AATGAAAAGTATGGGGCAACACCAGAATGTTAGTGTAAAAAAATTAAAATGTTTACACTAACATGCTGGTGTAGCCCCCAACTTTACCTTTTCATAAGGGGTATAAGGAGAAAAATCTCCCCAAAATTTGTAACGCAATTTCTCCTGAGTACGGAAATACCCCATATGTGGCCCTAAACTGTTGCCTTGAAATACGACAGGGCTCTGAAGTGAGAGAACCTAGGCCTATTTGAGGCCTAAATAGGGAATTTACAATAGGGACAGAACCGGTTACAAGGATGGGGCTTGTCTCCACCAAAACCATACAGCAGTGTTTCCCAAACAGGGTGCCTCCAGCTGTTGCAAGACTCCCAGCCTGCCAGGACTGTCTATGGCTGTCCGGCAATACTGGGAGTTGTGGTTTTGCAACAGCTGGAGGTTCCATTTAGGAAACACTGCCGTATGAGACGTTTTTCATTTTTATTGGAGGGGGGGGGGGGAGGGGGACACGTGTAAGGGGGTGTATATGTAGTGCTTTAATTTTTTATTATTTGTTAGTGTAGTGTAGTGTTTTTAGGGTACATTCACAAAGGCGGGGGTTCACAGTAAGTTTTCAGCTGGGAGTTTGAGCTGCGGCAGAAAATTTGCCGCAGCTCAAACTTTTAGAAGGAAGCCCACTGTACATCCACCCGTGTGAATGTACCCATGCTGGGAATTGTACTTTTGCAACATTTGGTAGACTACAGTTTGGAGACCACCGTATAGTGGTCTCCAAACTGTGCCACTTCAGATGTTGCAAAACTACAACTCCCAGCATGCCCAGACAGCCTTTGGCTGTGTGGTCATGCTGGGAGTTATAGTTTTGCAGCTTTTAGAAGGCCACAGTGAAGATCATTTACCGTGATCTTCACTGCAGCCTTCTCCACGCCGCACTTTCCGGCCACACTCCTGCTGCCGTCTATGCCGCTGCTGCTCCAGGATGCCACCTCCGCCGGTCCGGTAAGTTGGCCATGCTCGCCGCCCGTGTTTCCCCCGCTCTGCCCGGACTTCGATCGGTGGGCAGAGCGGGGGAAATGAACTCTAACCTCCCTGCCCCCAACTGCCATTGGTCGTCAGCCTGATCGACCAATGGCAATGCCACCTCTTTCCTATCCTTTAGGATGGTCGGAGCAGCCTGATTGGCCCAGATCGTGGCCCGCGAAGCAATGACCTGATTGACCGGCGATTTGCGTCGATCGCCGACATGGGGGGGGTGGGGTCACTGGTGGTAGATATCAGCAGTCATCCCGGTCCGATCACTGCCCGGCGAGTACAGGTACGCCCTCCGTCCTTAAGTGACGGGACGCGAGGGCGTATCCATACGCCCTCCGTCCCCAAGAAGTTAATGGCCAACTGTCATATCAATGCTTTGTTGAATAGATGATTATATTGTGTTAACTTAAGCCATTTGTTTATCTAATGACCAGAATGTGCTTATTTATTTAACCTCTTGGCAACGCAGGACAAGTGCATACGCCCTGCATCCCCGATCCTTAAAGGGGTACTCCGGTGGAAAACTTTTTTTTTTTTTTAATCAACTGGTACCAGAAAGTTAATAGATTAATAGAAGTAATTTACAAATCTGTTTAAGTACTTCTATTCTCATAATCCTTCCAGGACTTATTAGCTGCTGAATACTACAGAAGAAATTATTTTCTTTTTGGAACACAGAGCTCTCTGCTGACATCTTTGTCCATTTTAGGAACTGTCCAGAGCAGCATATGTTTGCTATGGGGATTTTCTCCTACTCTGGACAGTTCTTAAAATGGACAGAGATGTCAGCAAAGAGCACTGTGCTCGTGATTCAGCAGAGAGCTCTGTGTTCCAAAAAGAAAAGAATTTCTTCTGTAGTATTCAGCAGCTAATAAATCCTGGAAGGATTAAGATTTTTTAATAGAAGTAATATGCAAATCGGTTTAATTTTCTGGCACCAGTTGATTTAAAAAAAATAATAATTCCACCGGAGTACCCCTTTAACCCCTTAAAGGGGTACTCCGCCCCTGGCATCTTATCCCCTATCCAAAGGATAGGAGATAAGATGTTAGATCGCCGCGGTCCCGCTGCTGGGGACCCCGGGGATCGCTGCTGCGGCACCCCGCCATCATTACTGCACAGAGCGAGTTCGCTCTGTGCATAATGACGGGCGATACAGGGGCCGGAGCAGTGTGACGTCATGGCTCCGCCCCTTACGACATCACGGCCCGTCCCCTTAATGCAAGTCTATGGCAGGGGGCGTGACGACCGCCCCACGCCCCTTCACATAGACTTGTATTGACGGGGCGGGCCGTGACGTCACGAAGGGCGGAGCCATGACGTAACGATGCTCCGGCCCCTGTATTGCCCGTCATTACGTGCAGAGCGATCTCGCTCTGCGCAGTAATGATAGCGGGGTGCTGCAGCAGTGATCCCGGGGTCCCCAGCAGCGGGACCGCGGCGATCTGACATCTTATCCCCTATCCTTTGGATAGGGGATAAGATGTCTAGGGGCGGAGTACCCCTTTAAGGACTAAGTCCTTTTTTTTTTTTTGCAATTCTGACCACTGTCACTTTATGCATTAACTCTGGGAAGCTTTTACCTAGTGTGCCTCCAGTTATTCAAAACTACAGCTCCCAGCATGCCCAGACTGCCGACGGGCATGGTGGGAGTTGTAGTTTTGCAACATTTGGAAGAGCACAGTTTGGAGACCACTATACAGTGGTGCCAAAACGGTAGCGCTCCAGATGTTGCAAAACTACAACTCTCAGCTTGCCCAGACTGCCCAGGCATGCTGGGAGTTGTAGTTCTGTAACATCTGTCCCTTCAGATGTTGCAGTACTAATACTCCCATCATGCCTGGACAGTCTCAGCATGCTGGGAGTTGTTTTGCAACATCTGGATGTCTATAGCTTAGAGACCACTGTATAGTGATCTCCAAACTGTGCTCTTCCAGATGTACACCCGTGGGAATTCTGGTCCCCGACACTCACTGGGCGGGGACCAGACCGGGATGACGGCTGAAATCATTCAGCAGGCATCCCCGTACCAATACCTGGGGGAGTCCTGAGACCGCAAATCACCTGTCAATTCAGACTGGCGATCTGTGGTGATTCCAGGTCATAAGAGTCTCTGAAGACCCGGAAAATAAGGAGGATCGGGACTGTCCAAGACAGCCCCGATCCCCCTGAAGGGATTGGAGTGAGGTGGCAGGGGTGCCACCCCTCCTATCCCTGCTATTGTTCGGTCAGAAGCGACCGACCAATTGCGGAATATGGGCGGGGGGAGGGGTTTAAAGTTCTTTTCCCCTGCTCTGCCCACCCATGGTAGTACGGGCAGAACAGGGGAACTGTCCTGTGAGAGGCAGTGGCTGTGATTTACCAATCGGTGGCAGGCGGCGATCCTCCTGGTGACTCGATCCTGCTGGTTAGTAGTTGCCTAGCAACATCTGGAGGGGCACAGTTTGGAGAGCACTCCATCTCTAATCTCTAGCCCTCCAGATGTTGCAAAACTACAACTCCCAGCATGCCCAGACAGCTGTTTGGGCATGCTGGGATTTGTAGTTTTGCAAGATTTAGAGGGGTACAGGTTAGAGATCACTGTGCAGTGGTCTCTAAACTGTGGCCCTCTAGATCTTGCAAAACTAAAACTCCCAGCATGCCCACACACCAGTTTGCGGTCTGGGCGTGCAAGGATTTGTTGTTTTGCAACATCTGAATGCCACAGTTTGGAGAAAACTGTGTGGTGGTCTCTAAACCGTGGCCCTCTAAATCTTACAAAACCCCTACTCCCAGGATGCACAAACAGCAAACGGCTGTCTGGGCATGCTGGGAGTTATAGTCGCGTGCCTCCAGCTGTTGCATAACTACATCTCCCTGCATGCCCTTCGGCGATCAGTACATGCTGGGAGTTGTAGTTTAGCAACAGCTGGAGGTTTACCCCCCCCCCCCCCATGTGAATGCACAGGGCACATTCACACTGGCGGGGGTTTACAGTAAGTTTCCTGCTTCAAGTTTGAACTGCGGCAAATCCCCGCCAGTGTGAATATACCCTAAAAACACTGCACTACACAAAATAAAGTGTAAAACACCACATATACACACCCTTACACTGTTTTCCCTCCCCTTTCCATCAAATAAAAATGAAAAACGTCTCGTACGACAGTGTTTCCAAAACAGAGCCTCCAGCTGTTGCAAAACAACAACTCCCAGCATTTCCGGACAGCTACTGACTGTCCAATCATGCTGGGAGTTTAGCAACAGCTGGAGGCACCCTGTTTGGTAATCACTGGCGTAGAATATTTTTGGTAGTGGCAGCAATTGTAAGGCCATATCCACACGGCAGAATTTCCGCTCATCCGCTCCAATTCCACTTCCGCTTTTGAGGATTTTGTGCTGAATTGGTGCAGAAATTCTGCAGAAGTGTGAATGGGAGTGTGGACTCCCATAGAAGTGTATTAAGCTTTCATTTGAGGAGGAATTCCTCAAGCAGAATTCCGCTTGAGGAAATTCTGCAGAGTGAAAAGGGCCTAACGCTTTCATCCGGGTCCGCCCCTATGCAAATCGCTAATTTAGGCCTCAAATGCTCATGACACTCTCACTTTGGAGCCCTGTCGTATTTAAAGTTAACAGTTTAGGGCCACAGGTGGGGTATTTTGATACTCAGGAGAAATTGTGTTACAAATTTTGGTGGGCTTTTTCTCCTTTTACCCTGTATGAAAAGGAAAAGTTGAGGCCTACACCAGCCTGTTAGTGTAAAAAAAAATTTTTTTTTACACTAACATGCTGGTGTTGTCCCATAAGTTTCCTTTTCACAAGAGGTAAAAGGAAAAAAAGGGGGGCGCACGCGCGCGGCTCACGGAGTAGGACGTAGGTGATGTGAGCTCCGCGCCACACGCGTCTTTAAGCCTCAATTAGCGCCGAAATTCGGCTCCAAGACGCTGATCCACTTACCCATCGATTCCTGAATATGCCCCGGTCAGGCAGAAGGGGATCTCTCCGCAATTCTCAGGTCCTCTCTCAATCAATTCCGGACTTATTCCGCTCCGGGGCCCGCTCCAAGATGGCGACTGGGAGAGACACTTCTCCGGCAGGCCTTTCAGATGGGGAGGAGCCTGCAGAGCCCGCCGACTTAACACCAACGGCCATGTTTCGGAGCATTAAGAAGATGTTCCACTCAGCCCTGTCTAAGGCGGTGGATGACTTTACCTCCCAGCTGCAGGATTTGGGCAGGAGAGTTTCAGACAACGAGGCCAAACTGGACGTGCTGGCGGACGCAGCGGAGGAGGACAGGAGGGACATTGATGACCATACAACACAGCTGCGGGACTTTGAGCTCAAGTTAGAGGACCTCGAAAATCGCTCACGGAGGGCAAATTTGCGGATACGCGGTCTCCCTGAACCCGATGTGGACCTCTCTAAAACGGTAACATCTTTATTTTTTGAGCTTGCCCCACAGTTGGAGCCGGAAATGCTCAGTTTTGACCGCATTCACCGTGCCCTAGCTAAGCCAAGAGGCCCTGACTCACCCAGGGATGTCGTCCTCAAGCTACACTACCCCGAGGTCCGCGATGTCCTGCTGTCCGCGACCCGTAATTTGCCGGTGCTCCCTGGGATGCCTCCCTCGGTGCATATATATTCGGACCTAGCTCCATCCACGTTGGCCCGCCGCAGGGACTTCAGTCCTGTCACCCTCGCTCTACAACGCGAGCAGATAAAATACAAGTGGGGCTTTCCGTTTTCCATTTCGTTCCAGTTGAAAGGCAAGCTACATACTGTACGTTCCCTGCAAGAGGCACAGGATATTTTGCTGCAAGCCCGTGTACCATTAGTGGAGAATCCCCCCTTGCCTCCAAGAGTGCCTCGGCCGTCGAGAACCTGGACTCCGGCACCGCAGGCTAAGCGGGACCGACCCCCCTCACGGGAGCCACGCCAACCTACTTGAAGTGACCTGTGCACTCCCATTGGCAAGTTGTGGATTGCTTTTTGCCCCCTGCTTTGATTGAGTTTTTCTTTGTTTTTCAATATGGCCCCTAGTCCTGACAGTGGATAGTCACTTACTTTCCATTTTTCTATAATGTTTACTAAGCATATGAGAATTCTCCTGCTTAGCGAGACTTTACCTGTTGGATCCGCACCTACTTTTTGCCAAGCTGCCCGGGACTTGTGTACTTGAGACTTAGTCTCTGTTGCCTTTTACCTACACTCTGATTCTCTACGTTTCTTTTCTTTTCTTTCCCCCACCTTTTTCCCTCTAGGTTTCCCTGTTCTCCTCTTTAGACTGCTCCTGCTTCTCTCTTTTCCTCATCCTGCTTTTCGTCTCTTCCCTTGTCCTTACCTTTCTAGCTCCTCTCTGGGCTGACCTGGTGCTTTTACTTGGGTCACCTATTTAGCTGGCTAGACGCAATGTGGACTGTTGCGCCTCACCTGTCCCGGTTGGGGCACAGGAAGTACGATGGTTCAGATGATATCCTGGACCGCCTTTCCTGAGTATTGTGTTGTTTTGATTTGTTCTATTTGGTTTGTTCTTGTCTTTTCTTTTGTTTCAGGAGGTTTACCAGCTACACCTTTCTTTTGTGATGGAGGCAGTGTAACAGGATCGGTCGTCGCCTATTGTAAAGTATATGTGGGTGATGGTTTGCCTTCTCCTTTGATATTTTGCTTTTTTAATTTTACCCAATATGTGTAGGATAATATCACATAACGTTAGGGGCTTTAACTCCCCTAACAAACGGAAAATGGCTTTCCATACATATGTCTGCCTCAAACTTGACATAGTCGCTATACAAGAATCGCATTTCACTGTGACTTGTTACCCTAGTTTTATTCATAAATCTTTTGTAAGAATGTACAGGGCGTCCTTTACCACTAAGTGTAGAGGAGTTGCTATTTTCTTGCACAACTCCCTTCCACTTGAGGTGACGGAGGCGAAATGTGATCCTGAAGGTCGTTATCTAATTATTTTAGGTACTTTGTATGGGAAAACTATCTGTCTTGTGAATACTTACGCCCCCACCGACAACCCTATTTTATTCTTTAGAGATATGTGTTCCATTCTTGACTCCCTGACTTATGAGACATTGTTGTGGGCTGGTGATTTTAATTTTGTTTATAATGGCAAGTTGGACCGTTCTAATACGGTTCAGTTTCGTAGGTCGGGGACTCAACAACGCCTATTATCCAGTCTGTTTGCTATGCACTCTCTTGTGGACACATGGAGGGAACATAACGGTGCCAGTAGAGGTTATACCTATTATTCCCCGGTCCAACGCCACTACACGATGATAGACTGAATCTTGGTCAACGCTGCGACGGTGTCTCAGCTGGTCTATGCTCGTCATGTACCCGTGTCATGGTCGGACCATGATCTGGTGTTGTCAGTCTTTAATTTTATGTCCACTCTCATATTGCCATTTAGGTGGAGACTTAATGAGTCTCTATTGACTATGCCTAGAATTAAAACCCAATTGGAGAGTGATATTACTTCCTACTTCTCTTTAAATAGCTCCCCACAATCGTCTCCGCATTGGACATGGTTGGCCCATAAGGCTTACATCCGCGGACGCCTGATCTCTACGGCCTCGGGTATTAAGCGTGATAGGTCTAGAGTCCAGGCGGCCTTGGAGGCCAGATTGTCTAGATTGGTTTTTGCCCATCAGCAGGATCCTACCCCCTATCTTTATAAGTCTATTGCGGATACTAGGTTGCAATTGGATGCCCTGCTTTCTACTAAGGTTGAGAAAGCTTTGAGGTGGACGGGTGCAACCTATTATAGGTTGGCTAATAAACCTGACAGGTTGCTCGCGGCTATGCTTAAGAAAACTTCCTCATTTAACCGGGTACATAATGTTCAGTTGAGACCGGGCCTCCGCACATCCCACCCTGATCGTATTTATGAGGCTTTTTCTTCCTTCTATTCTCACCTCTACTTGGCTCCTCCTTCTCCCCCTAATTATTCTGCTTCTTTCAATGCCTTTTTCTCTCAATTGTCTCTCCCATCTTTATCTGCTTTGGACCGGGAGGCCTTGAATGGACCCATCACGGTGGAGGAGGTAGAATGGGCCATTGACCATCTTAAATTGGGCAAGTCTCCCGGCCCGGACAGATTTTCTGCCTCCTACTTTAAAACCTTTTCCTCTTTGCTAATACCTCATCTTGTTTCCTTTTTCAACTCCCTTTTTTCTGGCGCCAAACCTCCCTCTGAATTTCTTGATGCTTTGATCACTGTCTTGCCTAAACCCTCTAAGGACCACACTCTACCCTCTAACTATCGTCCTATCTCTCTTCTTAATGTCGATTCTAAACTACTTACCTCTATTCTGGCTTCTAGACTTAATTCCTATTTGCCCTCTCTTATCCACCAAGATCAGGTGGGATTTATCCCAGGCCGACAAGCCCCAGATAATATTAGGAAGATCTTAAACCTTATCAACTATTCAGATGTAACTAAAACTCCCATGGTCGCCCTAGCGCTAGATATAGAAAAGGCCTTTGATACGGTCTTGTGGCCCTACCTGTTTCAGGTACTGTCGAAATTTGGCATTTCGGGTCCCTTTGTTAGCATGTTGCGTGGCATTTACTCGGCCCCAACGGCCTACTTGAAGCTGCCCTCCACTTCACCCTCATCTATATCTATAGGGAGGGGAACACACCAGGGATGCCCCCTCTCACCGGCGCTTTTTGCGCTCGTGATGGAGCCCTTGGCAGTTGCTATTAGAGACAATGTTGACATTAAGGGCCTTGTGGTGGGTTCGCTGGAATATAAAACTAGTCTATTTGCAGATGACCTTTTCCTGACGTTAACGAATCCTTTAGTTACTTTACCTAATTTACTCACTCTCTTGGACAGGTTTGCTGGGCTGTCGGGGTTGAAGGTGAATGTGGCCAAATCCGAGGTTATGTATTGCAATGTCCCACCTTTGACACGTCAATTGATTTCATTAAATTTTGGGTTTCATGATTCCTCCCAAGGCCTGTCCTATCTAGGTGTTACTCTTACTTCATCCCTTAAAACTTTATATGCGGCAAACTATCCTCCACTATTTCGCTCTATTAGAGCGGATCTCACTAAGTGGATGGTACCCCATATCTCGTGGATAGGTCGCATAAATGTATGCAAAATGGTTATTCTTCCACGCATCCTGTATTTGTTCCGTTCCCTTCCCATCCCGGTAGTGAAAAAAGACATATGCTCTCTTCAACACACTATTTCCCATTACATCTGGAACGGGAGACGACCGCGCATTAATAAGACTGTTATGCATTATCATAAAAGGGTGGGTGGCCTATCGGTCCCCAACTTGCTGAAATATTACTATGCTGCTCGCCTAGCCCAATTGGCCCTCACACACGCCACGCAAAATGCCCCTAGATGGGTGGGGTTGGAGGCATCCCTTATCTCTCCCTACTCTTTTTCCGCCTTGATGTGGTCCTCTTGTCCTGTCTCAGCTCTTCTCTCCTCTTTGGCGCAAATCACTCTGTTTTCCTTGTCTCTTTGGCGTCTGGTTCGCTTCAAATTCCGTCTGCAGTCTCCTATACCTCCCCTCCTCCCCTTTCTTTCTAATCCCTCTTTTCAACCTGGCATTTCCACCACTTTATATTCTTGGTGGCGCTCTGCTAAACTAACTAAATTATCTGACCTGCTGGCGGGTAAACAATTGATCACCATAACACAACTCTGCTCTATACATACACTCCCGCCTGGGGAATATTTCCGGGCCCTTCAAATCCTATCATATTACTCCTCGTTGGGACCTAAAGGCTTTCAGGTACATACTACATTCTATGAAGCAGCCTTGCTTTATGGTCCTACGTTGCCAGGCATGCTTTCTCGCATTTATGCTCATCTAAATGCTCCCCCTACTGATACTAAACTGCGCTTCATGGTAGCCTGGGAATGTGACCTCCGTGTGACCCTATCTTTGCCCCAATGGCATGCTTGTTGCACGGCTATTAGTAAGGAAAGTTGGCAGGTCTCCTTGATGGAGACATCTATTAAAATCCTACATAGAGTCTATATGGTCCCTTCTAGATTGCACACACTATACCCATCGGTGTCTCCTCTTTGCTTCAGGGGATGTCAGACTACTGGTTCTATGCATCATATTTGGTGGAGCTGCCCTACGGTAGCGCAATTGTGGAGAAGGGTTCATGCGGTCCTGGTAGATTTATTTGGTGACCGCATGCCCAGTTCCCCATCTTTTTGTCTTTTAAGCAACAGACCCAGTAGGATGCCATTCCGCACCTTTCGAATGGCTCAATTCATTCTTATGGCTACCAGGATTCATATAGCGGCCCAATGGAAATCCCCGTTATTGTCATTTCAGAAGGTTATCGATAGAGTTAACTTTATTATGCTTTGTGAAAAATTGTCTGCCATTCGTGAGAACAGGGTGGAATATTTTGATAAATTATGGGAAGAATGGCAGACCTCCTCTTATTGCCCACCTATGCAGAATTGCCTTTCTCTATATTGAACTGGGGGGCGGGGAATTTTCCTAGGTATTATATGTGCTTGAGGCGACTGTTTGGGACGACCGATCCTGCCATTACCCTGTATTTGTACTGTTTTCCATGCATATGTTCTTTGTTTCTGTGCGAACCAACGAGATGATGTAACCTCCATGTTCTCTGTTTTATCTGTTATTATGTGATTTTATGCCTGTAAAGGCATTTTACTATTTATCTTTTGCCTTTTGTACTGCTATCATTATTCTTTTCAATAAAAGATTCTTGGTTTGACTGTTAAAAGGAAAAAAAGACCCTCAAAATTTGTACCGCAATTTCTCCGTACGGAAATACACCATATGTGGACGTAAAAAGCCCACAACATGGCTCAGGAGTAAGAGCGTACTATGTACATTTGAGGCCTAAATTGGTGATTTGCACAGGGGTGGCTGATTTTACACAAAAAATACCCACGTGTGACCCCGTTTTGGAAACTACACCCCTCACGGAACGTAACAAGGAATATAGTAAGCCTTAATGGGGTATTTGTGGAATAAATTTTATTTGACTATGCTACAGGGGATGTAAAGTTAGTGTAGTCCATAATATAATTTCTGTACCTGTGTGTGACGGTTTTCTCACAATTCTTATGTGATTTTCATCCCAATATTTATTTTTAACATACAAAATGACTGTCTCAGATTTTTCCCAGGTTGCAATGCGACTGAGACCTGACTCACTAGTCAGCTGATTACAGGGAGCCTGTCTGCTTCAATGGGTGGAGCGATCGCTGGGTGGGAGAGAGATCAATCTGCAACTACTGCAACAGCTGTAGGCACCCTGATTGAAAACCACAGGTCTTTTGCATGGATGCAGCTCTTTTATGTTTCAATGGGTGGGGTGGCTGATGTGTGGGAGGGAGGAAAATGGAATTATGGGATTTGTAGGCAAAAGAAGAAAACTCAAACAGGAAATACCAGATCACAAAAAGCTAGCCACAGTATTATGGTAATGTCACAGCATAGTCATTTAGCCCCAAGACAAGGGCAGATCCTTCCTAAGCATGTCCATTACTGTCTGCCAGGTACTAAAATCACCTTATGGTGGATAACCCCTTTAACACCCCACAGGTGTTTGACGAATTTTCATTATAGTTGGATAGGAAAATGAAGAAAAATTTTTTTTTCACTAAAATGCTGGTGCTACCCAAATTTTTCATTTTCAAAAGGGAAAATAGGGGAAAAGCCTATAACCGCATTTCTTCTGAGTAAGAACATACCCCATATGTGGATGTAAAGTGCTCTGCGGGCGCACTACAATGCTCAGAAGAGAAAGAGCGCCATTGGGCTTTTGGAGAGTAAATTTGTCCAGAATTGAAGGCCACGTGTGTTTAAACTACACCCCTCGTGGAATGTAATAAGGGGTACAGTGGGAATTTACGCCCTACAGGTGTCTGACAGATCTTTGAAACAGTAGGCTGTGCAAGTGAAAAATAAAATTTTTCACTTTCACGGATCACTGTTCCAAAAATCTGTCAAATGCTAGTGGGGTGTAAATGCTCAATGGCACTCCTTCTCTTCTGAGCATTGTAGTTCACCCGCAGAGCACTTTACATCCACACATGGGGTATTTCCATACTCAGAAGAAATGGGGTTACAAATTTTGGGGTGCATTTTCTCCTGTTACCTCTATTCATAAAAACAGCATTTTAGTTAAATAAAAAATAAAAATTAATTTACGCATCTGACTTTAACGAAAAGTCGTCAAACATCTGTGGGGTGTTAAGGCTCACTGTACCCCTTGTTACATTCCTTGACAGGTGTAAATTCCCAAATAGTATGCCATGTGTTTTTTTGCTCTGTTCTGGCACCATAGGGGCTTCCTAAATGCGACATGCCCCCAAAAAAACATTTCAGGAAAATTCACTCTCCAAAATCCCATTGTCGCTCCTTCCCTTCTGAGCCCTTCATGAAATTTTTGGATTTTTCTCCAAGAAAGGATGCAAGTAACGACAGGTATGCCCTCCGTCTCAAACAGGTTAATGCATAAAGTGACAGTGGTCAGAATTGCAAAAGGGGTCCTTAAGGTGAAAATGGGCTGAGTCCCTAAGGGGTTAAATAGGTCATAACATCTGAGGCATCTGGTTATACTTTGAATTCCCCCGTATTAGAGTAAGGCTATGTGAAACTATTTTGGAGGTATGTTTCACAAAGATGCCACATATGTGACTATTTTGACCTACAGTATATACTAGAGTATAAGCCGTCCCGAATATAAGCCGAGGCCCCTAATTTCACCCCAAAAACCCAGGAAAAGTTATTGACTCGACTATAAACCTAGGGTGGGAAATACATCATCCCCCCATGTCATCATCATCCCTCATCATCATCACCTGCGGACCTCCAGATGTTGCAAGACTACAACTCCCAGGATGACCGAACAGCTATCTGCTGTCTGGGAATGCTGGGAGTTGTAGTTTTTAAACATCTGGAGGTCCGCAGGTTGAAGACCACTGAGAAGGGATTGACAGGCGGAGATGGACGGCGGGACCATCCCCTCACAGCTAAAGCCAGAAACGTTTTTTTTTCACTCGAGTATAAGCAGAGGGGGGCATTTTCAGCACAAAAAAATTGAGCTGAAAAACTTGGCTTATACTCCTTAACACACTGGTCCATTATTATTTGATATTTGCTTGTTTTGACATGTTTAATTTAACCCCCATGTACAGTATTTTTTCGCAGCGTACCATCTGTAGGTGTCTGCCTTTAGCTGCGTAACCTGGGCCTTACAGGGTCACTGCAGTCTGCCCACAGCGTTTTTTTTTTGGTGCAGACTTTTATTTCTTTAATTTTATTTTTTGCTGAGTGGCCGGCCAGTAGTAAAGCACCACACTACACACAGCACATACACCTATAAAGTATCCCTCACACATACACCCCCCACCCCCACCCATTAGAGTAGGGAAATGGCCCACAGGGTATTTTCAGCAGAGGAGGCATACGTCTTACTTGCCTCAGACACTGAAAGCGCCAGTGAGGACGAGGAAGACCCCACCTTCCTTATTTCTTCCTCCTCATCTTCTGATCATGAACCACCAAGGTGCCGGAGACGCCGTCATGAGAGGCCGCAAACCTCCACTGCTCCTGACCCTGTGCCCCATGCTAGTATGAGTCCCCCTGGAGCTCATACTAGTCAACCCCCCCCAGCCAAGTTTACTGGTGCCTGGTACTTGTCTGGACTGAGCCAGTGGACCACTGATTCCTGAGTTTGTTGGCGACTCAGGAACCAAGATTGGGATTGTCGGGTTCACTGAAATTAACTTTTTTTTGTTTTTTTTCAGTGATGACTTTGTCAATCTTATAGTTAAGCAGACGAATCTGTATGCCCAACACTTGGTCGCCGCTAACCCGGGCTCATTTTTAGCTAGACCCAGTGGCTGGTTCCCAGTCAATGCAGCCGAAATGAGGACCTTTTTGGGCCTCGTGCTGCATATGGGCCTAGTTAAAAAATAAACAAAGGTCCGGCAATACTGGAGTGGGGACGTCCTCTACCAGACCACGCTCTACAGTATGGCCATGACCCGTCCCCGGTTCAAGGCCATTCAGAAATGTTTGCATTATGCTGATAATGCGGCAAGTCCCCCACCAAAGTGATCCCGCGTATGACCGCCTGTATAAAATCAGTCCGGTCATCAATCACTTGGGGGCCTTCCCTGGAACGAAGGTCTCTATTGATGAGTCTCTCATCAGCTTTAAGGGGAGACTCCGTTTCCAGCAATACGTCCCATCCAAGCAGGTGCGGTATGGCGCGAAGATGTATAAACTTTGCCAGAGTACCTCAGGGTTCACTTGCAAGTTTATGGTGTATGAGGGACAAGATTCCCATATTGAAACCCCCAGAATGTCCCCTTACTCTGGGTGTTAGCTGGAAAATAGTTTGGGGCCTTTTGCACCCATTGCTAGATAAGGGTTACCACCTTTACGTGTTTAACTTTTATACTAGTATCCCTCTCTTCACATCCCTCGCCGCCAGATCCAGGCTCTCTTGTGGGAAATTCTGGAAGAATCAAAGAGGCCTTCTTACCTATCCCCTGCAGACTCATATCCCCCAGGGTGAGTCCCGTGCCTTTTCCCATGAAAATCTGATACTTGTCAGGTAGAAGGATAAGAGGGATGTCCTTATGCTTGCCACAATTCATGGGTCCTCAAAAGCCTCATTGTATTCTGGCCAACAATCAGTATATGGGGGGAGTTGATCTCTCTGATCAAGTCTTCAAGCCATATAATGCCATGCGGTTGCCATGTACAACTCTTTTGTACTCTCCCAGTACGCTGGCAACAGAGGGACATTCCTGCAGTTCCAAGAGGAAGTTCTAAAGGCCCTAATCTTTGGTGATCTCCAAAGAGCAGGTAAGAGTACTTCTGGAACTTCGGTCAACCGGATCGTCCCCGGACAACAATTTCCAGGTGAGGTCCCCCACACTGGAAAGAAGGGACGATCCCAGAAAAAAATGCAGAGTGTGTTGCAAGAGGGGGATTCAGAAGGACACCACCACTCAATGCGACACTTGACCCGATCATCCAGGCCTCTGCACTAAGGATTGCTTCAGGGAGTATCACACTTCCATGGAGCAATACATTTTTTATCCTTTTCCCTAATTTTAATTCCCCAAAATTCGACTACAATGTACCAGTCCAGAGTACATAGTCTTCAAAAGTTTAAACCCAAACACGTCCCTCAAATGCGAACAGACCTCTATGACTTCTGAGCCTTGTTGTGCGCCCGCCCAGCAAATTACCCCATATGTGGATGTATTTCCATAGTCAGGAGAAAAAGCCCTCCAAAATGTGTAACCCAATTTCTCCCATTACAACTTATGAAAATGATAAAAATTGGGTAACCCCAGCATTTTAGTATAATTTTTTTTTTCAATTTACGGCCCACTGTTCAAAAAGCCTGTGAGGTACTCACTGTACCCCTTGTTACCTTCCTTGAGGGGTGTAGTTTAAAAATGTGGTCACTTGCCGAGGTTTTGTTTTTATTTTTAGATTTTGTCAGATCCTCAGCCTTTGCAGTGCAAATCACCACTTTAGGCTTCAAATCTCATCAGTGCTGTCTCACTCCTAAGCCCTGTTTTGCACCCACATAGTGCTTTACCGCCATATTGTGATGGGTTTGTATGTGTGTGTATATACAGGGTGGGCCATTTATATGTATACACCTTAATAAAATGGGAATGGTTGGTGATATTAACTTCCTGTTTGTGGCACATTAGTATATGTGAGGGGGGGGGAAACTTTTCAAGATGGGTGGTGACCATGGCGGCCATTTTGAAGTTGGCCATTTTGAATCCAACTTTTGTTTTTTCAATAGGAAGAGGGTTATGTGACACATCAAACTTATTGGGAATTTCACAAGAAAAACTATTATGTGCTTGGTTTTAACTAGGGATGCACCGATATATCGGCGGCCGATACATATCGGCTGAAAATAGCTATTTCGGGGAAATGCCGAAACAACAAAAAATGTGCCGATAATGACCCACCTCCCCTGCCCGCCCACAGCACAAGTTGCAAACACTGCCAGTGGCAGAGGCGTAGCGTGGGGGGTGCAGGGGGGGCCGGCCGCACCGGGCGCAACATCTGGGGGGGCGCGCTCTCCGGGATAGGAATACTTCTTTTTATGTGCCCGGGCCGGCTCCCGTGTCTGGCTGCAGGCGGGGGCCAGCCAGCGCATATAAAACCTAATACTGTATACTAAAAACCAGGGGGCCTCCAGCTGTTGTGAAACTACAACTCCCAGCATGCTCGGACCGGCAAAGTCTGTCCGGGCATGCTGGGAGTTGTAGTTTCACAACAGCTGGAGGCCCCCTGGTTTTTAGTATACAGTATTTTTATATGCTCTGGTTGCCCCCCGCCTGCAGCCACACACGGGAGCCGGCCCGGGCACATAAAAAGAAGTATTCCTATCCCTGACATCCCTGTGTCCCGAAAAATCTTTTCGGGACATAAGGATGTCCGCCGGTCACTCACCATTACCCGCCGTCCTCCTGTGATCCTGCTTCGGTCCCTCGCTTCTCCGCCTCTATGGTCGTACGCACGGGACGTCACTGGCCGGGGCCTGGTAAGTGACCGGCGGCGCGTCATCTTCTTGAGTGTTCCGGTCACCGCTCCTCCGGTCCCGGCACCTACTGCTATGGTCCCTAGGCCACTGTGGGGGCAGCAGTACAGACATACAGCCTCCAGCCATACACTGTATATGGCTGGAAGCTGTATGTCTGTTGGGTGGGGGGAAGCTGCCTACTATTGTGGGGGAACTGCTGACCTAATGTGGGGGGGAGCTGCTTACAAATGTGGGGGGAGCTGCCTAATATTGTTGGGGGAGAACTGCCTTATATTGTGGGGGGGGAGCTGCCTTATATTGTGGGGGGGAGCTGCCTAATATTGTTGGGGGGAGCTGCCTAATATTGTGGGGGAACTGCCTACTATTGTGGGGGGAGCTGCCTAGAAATGTGGGGGGAGCTGCCTAATATTGTTGGGGGGAGCTGCCTAATATTGTGGGGGAACTGCCTACTATTGTGGGGAAACTGCTGACCTAATGTGGGGGGGAGCTGCCTACAAATGTGGGGGGGAGCTGCCTACAAATGTGGCGGGAGCTGCCTAATATTGTTGGGGGGAGCTGCCTAATATTGTGGGGGAACTGCCTACTATTGTGGGGAACCTGCCTACTATTGTGGGGAACCTGCCTACTATTGTGGAGGAAATGCTGACCTAATGTGGGGGAGCTGCATACTATTGTGGGGGAGCTGCCTACTATTGTGGGGGAGCTGCCTACTATTGTGGGGGAGCTGCCTACTATTGTTAGGGAGCTGCCTACTATTGTGGGGGAGCTGCCTACTATTGTGGGGGAGCTGCCTATTAATGTGGGGGAGCTGCCTACTAATGTGGGGGAGCTGCCTACTATTGTGGGGGAGCTGCCTATTAATGTGGGGGAACTCCCGACCTAATGTGGGGGAGCTGGCTATCTAATGTGGGGGAATCTAATCTAATGAGCGGAGCGCTGCATTTTACCAGAAGACGGGGAGAAGTCATTTTCGGTATCGGTTTCGGCCGGACATTTTTTTCTTTTTTTCGGTTCTGAAATTTCCATTTCGGTGCACCTCTAGTTTTAACGTAACTTTATTCTTTCATGAGTTATTTATAAGTTTCTGACCACTTATAAAATGTGTTCAAAGTGCTGTTATCTTTGGGGTCATCTGAAGACAATTGTCTATGCTGTGAAGATACGAGATGTGCAGCACCTGAAACTACAGATACTGGAAGCCTGTGCTAGCATTTCTCTTGCGGTGTTGCTATCAGTGTGTGAAGAGTGGGAGAAGAGGGTTGCATTGACAATCCAACACAATGGGCAGCACCTTGAACACATTTTATAAGTGGTCAGAAACTTGTAAATAACTCATGAAAGAATAAAGTTACGTTAAAACCAAGCACATAGTTGTTTTTCTTGTGAAATTCCCATTAAGTTTTTGTCACATGACCCTCTTCCAATTGAAAAAACAAAAGTTCGATTCAATATGGCCGCCATGGTCACCACCCATCTTGAAAAGTTTCCCCCCTCACATATACTAATGTGCCAAAAACAGGAAGTTAATATCACCAACCATTCCCATTTTATTAAGGTGTATCCATATAATTGGCCCACCTTGTGTGTGTATATATATATGATATGTATATGTGCTTGGGTATGTGTATATGTAAAATGTTCATTTAGGAGCCACCCCTCCCCCTAATGCTATTTTGCTCCTTCCTGTCTGACCCCTCCCATCGAGTAGAGTTCCTGAACAAAGACTGTATAGCCCGCCAAACTTTTCTGGAAAGGCTAACCTTATATGGTGTGCCATAGCTATACTTATCCCCCTAGTAGGGGGTGGGAATTTATGCTAATTACAGAGGTGATATAACGGCATAATAAAGTTCAGAACCGGGGGCGGAGCCTAGCCGCGGACTGGAATGGACTTGTGAGCTTGCAGCTCTCCCGTCTGCCTTGTGTTATCAGCCTTTAACTACCTTCTCACTCCCGCAAAATGGTCAAGATTGGTCGAGGTTCTGCTGGAGACACTGATGACTCCCCAAGACTGGGCAAAAGTCAGGCGGACATGGCCAAATTCTTCAAGAAGAAGGGAGGTGTATCCCCAGCTCGTGCGCTTAAGATGGCGCCGGAGGCTCCTGCAGCTCCGGGCTGTGATGAAGAGGAGGAGCAGGAGAGTAACACTGAGGAATGCTCCCGGCGGTGGTCACGCAATCCTTCCTCAAGTCCTTCATGAAGAAGGCTCTCTCTCAGGCAGTTAAGCAGGTATTATCGGAACTGGCCGAAATAAAAATCGAAGTGCAAAACATAGGCGCAGGATTGAGGCCATAGAGACGGCGTGCGCATCTCCTACCTCTCACTCTGCTGCGGTCTCCAATCACACGGACCTGCTGGAGGCACACTTAAACACTACGTATGCCCTCATCAAAGACCAAGAGAATAGAAACAGGGGCATCAAGGGCCTACCAGAGATGTGGGCGGCGGAGGCCCTTTAGAAGGTTGCCCAGGAAATATTCACCGGCCTTCTGGGCCCTGAGCAGGCTAAACAATCATCATAGAACGGATCCACAGAGCGCTGAGACCGAAACCGAAGGCCTCCGAACCGCCGCGAGATATCATATGTGGCCTTCTCTCCTTTGTGGATACAGCTGCAATACTACAGTCAGACAGAGAGAAAAGACCCATTACCTTTGGCGACACTGAAATCACCCTTTACAAGGACATTGCACAGTCTACACTTTCAAAACGGCATCTGCTGAAACCGCTGCTGGAGCAGCTGAGAGGCATGGGGATACAGTATGCCTGGCTGTTCCCCTTCGTCCTCTCCATCTCCCATAATGGCAGGCGCCTCACGGTTAGATCGCATGCTGACTTAGAAACCGTCTGGACTACCTTGAAGATACAGCCTATTGATCTGTCGTCTTGGATGCTGGTGTCTGATATCCACCCTCTACCCCCTCTCCCGAAGCTGGATGAATGGAAGGTGGTTTCCCGACAAAAGTCCAACAAACGCAAGAATACACCGCTCAAAGAGGGACCTCCACCCCGCTGACAAGCTGATAACCTGGGTTTGCCTAATCCGGGATAACCTGCCAACTTGAGGAGGACTTTCACCCTCCCACTAATGGATCTCACCTTTGTTGCCAGTCCGACGACTCCAGGTTTGACTGTTGCTGTGTTCGTCTTTTCCTGTTGAAGACTGTCGTTTTCTGTCAAGTTTTGGCCCCATCCCACTGGACTTCTGGTGGCTCTCATCCATACCTCGTTGCTGTTGGACTTGCACCGTTACGGTGCTGATGTTCATCTATACACCCTCAACCACCCCCCCCCCTCCCCCTCCTCCACCATTCACCCATCCCTTCTCTGGACTCCCTGCCCTCAGGACCCGTTAACGGGTATAGCCCTGGCCCGGGTGCAGCTCCCATAACCCGTATGCCCAACCGCCCAGGCAATACCACTTATCGCCAGGACATTTTTGTTGTTTCTCTCTATTTTACTCATTGTACTGACTTATGTTCTACCGATGCACTTTCTCCCCCAAGGTACTATATTTGTCTCTCATTGGAAGTGGATCTCCAGATATCAAACTAAGTACACTCTGGCAAATATATACTCCCCGAATCATGCACAGGTGCCATGGCTGTTGAATGTTCTCTCAGTCCTAAGGTTTTTGCCGAGGGTCCCATTATCTTAGGCACAGACCTTAACATTGCTCTGAATCCATGTGTTGACTCCACATTTACTGCCTCTAATGTATCTCAACGCTCTCTATCAAATTTACATTCTAAATTGGCTGACTTGTCTCTTGTAGATTCCTGGCGCTCTCTGAACCCCTCTGTCCGGGACTACACCTACTACTCCACGACTCTTACCAGAGACTGGACTACCTGTTGATCCACGCTTCGCTTCTACCTTCCCTATCTTTCTCTTCTTCTCCCACTTTCACCTGGCGGCTGAATGAACATATCCTAGAGAATTCCTCTGCCATCGCAGATATGGCCTCCCATTTGGAGACCTTTTTTGCGACAAATAAGGACTCTGGCCCATCTCCCCAGTGATCTGGGAAACACATAAGGCATACATCAGAGGGATCCTGATTTCATGGGGCACCAAGTTGAAAAGGGAGGCCAGGAAAAAGATTGATGATCTCCTTGCTGACATATCAGCTTTGGAGAGAACACACAAGAGAACTCGTCTGGAAGCCACCCTTGTCGACTTGCAGTCGTTGAGGAAGCAGTTACTCTCCTGTCTTCACTCACAGTCCTCCAAGGCCTATCTCCATCACAGACATCGTATTTACGCACATGGTGACAAGGGGGGCAGACTGATGTTCTCTTTGCTGAAAAAGGCTAGGGAGAAACAACATAGACATACCATTAGGGACGGTGGAGGCTCCTTACTGACTGCTACCCCAGCTATCGCGCAACAATTCCAGAACTTTTACTCTGCCCTCTATAACCTGCGATCCACCCCTCAACTAGACACTGATCCTCCCTTGGACCAACTCCAGGAGAAATTTCTGGAGGGTCTCGGCTTGCCTCTATTGGACGAGACGATGTCCCAGTCTTTGTTACAAGCCGTCTCCCCAGAGGAGGTTTGGGGAGTGATCACATCATTCTCACCAGGTAAAAGTCCCGGCCCTGATGGCCTCCCGTTGGCCTACTATAAAAAAGTTTCTTGACGTACTAGTCCCCCATCTCACGGACTCTTGCAACTCGTTAATGCAGGGACTCCCTCTCCCCACCCAAGCCCTAGAGGCCCACACACAACAGTGGTCAGAGTGAGTGAGAGACAAGTCCAGTCTGCAGCCTTCCCATCCAAGCGAGACAATGGCAGGATAAGACTTCAAGGTGTGATGGGATTCAATGGCGCTGAGCAGGAGCAGACACGTCAGGTAAGGTGGAGGATGACTTTATTAAAACAATGCTACGCGTTTCACCGCAGGTGCGGCTTAATCAGGCATGGTTAACAAGAAAGGGGTTTGTCTTTATATATACAGATAGGGAGATTAACCCCTACCTGAACATTTTGGATTACACATATTATACAGAATCAATTAACGTAATCCACCAGCAGCATGCCTGGCAGAAATTTTACATACCGTATTTATCGGCGTATAACACGCACTTTTTAGGCTAAAATTTTTAGCCTAAAGTCTGTGTGCGTGTTATACGCCGATACACCCCAGGAAAGGCAGGGGGAGAGAGACCGTCGCTGCCCGCTTCTCTCCCCCTGCCTTTCCTGGGGTCTAGAGCGCTGCTGTCGGCCCTTCTCACCCCCTGGTTATCGGCGCCGCTGCCCGTTCTGTCCCCCTGACTATCGGTGCCGGCGCCGATAGCCAGGGGGAGAGAAGGGGCATCGGCACCCATTGCCGGCGCCGCTGCCCCGTTGCCTCCCCCCATACCCGTTGGCATAATTACCTGAGTCGGGTCCGCGCTGCTGCAGGCCTCCGTCGTGCGTCCCCGGCGTCGTTGCTATGCGCTGAACGGCGCGGCGCATGACGTCAGTGCGCCGCGCCATGCATAGCAACGATGCTGGGGACGCACGACGGAGGCCTGCAGCAGCGCGGACCCGACAGGTAATTATGCCACCGGGGATGGGGGGAAGCAACGGGGCAGCGGCGCCAGCAATGGGTGCCGCTGCCCCTTCTCTCCCCCTGGCTGTCGGCGCCGCTTCTCTCCCCCTGGCTATCGGCGCCGGCACCGATAGTCAGGGGGACAGAACGGGCAGCGGCGCCGATAACCAGGGGGTGAAAAGGGCCGACAGCAGCGCTCTAGACCCCAGGAAAGGCAGGGGGAGAGAAGCGGGCAGCGATGGCCTCTCTCCCCCTGCCTTTCCTGGGGGTATATCGGGGTATACACGCGCACACACGCACCCTCATTTTACCATGGATATTTGGGTAAAAAATTTTTTTTACCCAAATATCCTTGGTAAAATGAGGGTGCGTGTTATAGGCCGGTGCGTGGTATACCCCGATAAATACGGTAATTAAAAAAGATTTCATATAAAAATACAAAATTTTACATTAAAAAGTCTTACACAATAATGATGGACATTTTATTGGTAATATATGCATATGCCTATGTGCATGAACGATTGTTTAATTTTAATTGTTAGCTTCAATTTTGCTACGAGTTCTTATTTTTATTTTAGTTTTTACATGCAAATTATTAGGCACACTATTTGGACAAAAAAATATGTGAGTGAAAAAATATAAATAAATGTGCACCGGCATTAGCATTACAACCATCATAACAATTTATAAAATATATAGCTCCACGTATGTATCCGTGTGCAGATGCCCGCAAGCGCCTCCGGGCACAGGCAGACACATGCATACCCATACACACCCGAAAATCACATTCACATATATTAAAAGGAAAAGACATATATAAAATGAAAATAAAAACGCATAGTGTGAACAGGGCACCAGGATATTTTATCTCCTTTTCTTTTCAACGCACATTCTCTATGGTCTCATTAAATCCTCGCGGGGATGTGTCTAATTTATGTATCCAAAAGGATTCACGATTAATCAATTGTTGGTAACGATTGGGAACATTTTCTGGAATGTGTTCCAATATTATCAATCTTAAAGAACTAATATCACCCTTATGAGTATTAGAAAAATGTTGCGAAACACTATGTAGCAAAAAGTTTTTTTTTTTTTATATTAAGCCTGTGCTTGTTCATACAGGATCGCACCATCTGAATGGTGCGACCCATGTATTGAATGTTACAACCACAGGATAATAAATATATCGCAAATTGTGAATCACAACTAAGATGATCTTTTATAATTATTTCTTTTGTGTTTGAAAAGACATGAAACTATCTATCCTGGTGCTCTGTAGCATACTGCAACATAAGCAGCGCTTTTTATTGCATGGCATACATCCTCCGACTCTATCTTCACCTTTATCCATTTTATCTTTTGTACTTTTATCTTCTATATTTTTGAGTCTGCTAGGGGCTATTACATTTTTTACATTTTTTGCGCGCCGATATGTAACCCCGGGATGTTTAGGAATAAGTTGATTTAATATCGGATCCGCCATTATGATGGGCCAATTTCTCGCTTGATTTGATTTCACTAGCTTTATTATTATAATTTGTAATAAAATTGTGTCTAAATTTGTTCTCTACACTATAATTTGCAGTCTTATGTTTATGTATCAAAAAATCGGATTGTTTTTTTCTTTCTACTTCGTTGTATGCTGCATTTAATAATTTTTCAGGGTATCCCTTTTCTCGGAACAGTTTATTTTATAACAGCTGCCTGCATTTTGAAATCTGTCTCACTCGTACAATTTTTTTCTTATACGAACACACTGCCCATAGGGCACATTTTTGGGCCAATTCGGATAATGCGCAATTCGGATAATCAAAATGTAAGAAACTATTTACATCTACCTGTTTGAAGAAAGTGATGATCTGTAAAAAATAGAAAATAGGTAAGGAATAATGTTTAATATTTAGGAATGTGTGTTCCCTCTTATCAAATAATTGTGAATCAGATCCACTATTTATTTATTATTAATTAATAAATAGTGGATCTGATTCACAATTATTTGATAAGAGGGAACACACATTCCTAAATATTAAACATTATTCCTTACCTATTTTTTTATTATTTACCCAAGTTACATAAAGATCTAATTAATCCCCCAGGTCGTCCTATTATTTCTGGTATTTTTTCAATCACGGCTCATTTATCCCATTATGTTGATTTATTTCTTCAACCTTATGTTTTACAATTACCCTCTTATTTGAGGGACTCTACTCAATTAATACAAGATATGAAAAAATTATCCCTCCCTCCAACTTCTTCGTTTCTAACCTTGGATGTGTGTTCCCTCTATTCAAATATTAATACAGAATTAGGCTTGAGTAGCATCGAGCATTTTTTGAATAACGATCAGGATTTGAAAAGTGAACAAGCTTTTTTTCTGTTAAATTCTATCAAATTTATTTTGGAACATAACGTTTTCACCTTCAGCAATATTATCTACAGACAGACGAGGGGCTGTGCCACGGGGACTTGTTTTGCCCCAAGTTACGCTAATTTGTTTATGGGGCGATTTGAGTCCCATTACATGGCACAGTCCCCTCTATTCCACCAACATGTTTTATTTTTCAGAAGATTTATCGATGATTTATTTTTAATTTGGACAGGGACCCAGATAGAGGCAGAAAAATTTGTTTCATTTTTGAATAATAATCTATGGAGGGTTACAATTTACATTACACTATTCTCCGGTTACAATAGAATTTTTGGATCTTGAGATATCAGATCATCACTCGCACTTTCTTCAAACAGGTAGATGTGAATAGTTTCTTAAGTTTTGATGCATTATCCGAATTGGCTCAAAAATGTGCCCTATGGGCAGTATGTTCGTATAAGAAAAAAATTGTACGAGCGAGACAGATTTCAAAATGCAGGCAGCTGTTATAAAAAAAACGGTTCAGAGAAAAGGGATACCCTAAAAAATTATTAAATGCAGCATATAACAAAGTAAAAAGAAAAAAACAGTCCAATATTTTGATGCATAAACATAAGACTGCAAATTATAGTGTAGAGAACAAATTTAGACACAATTTTATTACAAATTATAATAATAAAGCTAGTGAAATCAAAAAAATCCTAGCGAGAAATTAGCCCATCATAATGGCGGATCCGATATTAAATCAAATTATTCGTAAACATCCCGGGGTTACATATCGGCGCGCAAAAAATTAAAAAAATGTAATAGCCCCTAGCAGACTCAAAAATATAGAAGATAAAAGTACAAAAGATAAAATGGATAAAGGTGAAGACAGAGTCGGAGGATGTATGCCATGCAATAAAAAGCGCTGCTTATGTTGCAGTACACTACAGAGCACCAGGATAGATAGTTTCATGTCTTTTCAAACACAAAAGAAATATATTATAAAAGATCATCTTAGTTGTGATTCACAATTTGCGATATATTTATTATCCTGTGGTTGCAACATTCAATACGTGGGTCGCACCATTCAGACGGTGCGATCCCGTATGAACAAGCACAGGTTTAATATAAAAAAACACTTTTTGCTACATAGTGTTTCACAACATTTTTCTATTACTCATAAGGATGATATTAGTTCTTTAACCCCTTAAGGACTCAGGGTTTTTCCGTTTTTGCAATTTCGTTTTTTCCTCCTTACCTTTTAAAAATCATAACCCTTTCAATTTTCCACCTAAAAATCCATATTATGGCTTCTTTTTTGCAGTGACATTAGTCATTTTACCCAAAAATTCACGGCGAAACGGAAAAAAAAATCATTGTGCGACAAGATCGAAGAAAAAACGCCATTTTGAAAATTTTGGGGGCTTCCGTTTCTACGCAGTGCATATTTCGGTAAAAATGACACCTTACCATTATTCTGTAGGTCCATACGGTTAAAATGATACCCTACTTATATAGGTTTGATTTTGTCGCACTTCTGGAAAAAATCATAACTACATGAAGGAAAATTTATACGTTTAAAAATGTCATCTTCTGACCCCTATAACTTTTTTATTTTTCCACATACAGGGCGGTATGAGGACTCATTTTTTGCGCCGTGATCTGATGTTTGTATCGGTATGATTTTCGTTTTGATCGGACTTTTTGATCACTTTTTATTCATTTTTTAATGACTTTGGAATTTTTTTGCGCGTACGCCATTGACCATACGGTTTAATTAATGATATATTTTTATAGTTCGGACATTTACGCATGCGGCGATACCACATATGTTAATTTTTTTTACACTTATTTTTTTTATGGGAAAAGGGGGGTGATTCAAACTTTTATTAGGGAAGGGGTTAAATGACCTTTATTAACACTTTAAAAAAAAATTTTTTTGCAGTGTTATAGGTCCCGTAGGGACCTATAACACTGCACACACTGATCTTTTACACAGATCACAGGCGTGTATTAACGCCTGTGATCAGTGCTATCGGCGCTTGACTGCTCCTGCCTGGATCTCAGGCACGAAGCAGTCATTCGCCGATCGGACACCGAGGAGGCAGGTAAGGGCCCTCCCGGTATACTGCCAGCTGTTTGGGATGCCGCGATTTCACCGCGGCGGTCCCGAACAGCCCGACTGAGCAGCCGGGTCACTTTCACTTTCGCTTTAGAAGCGGCGGTTGTAGGCATGCTTTGACTTGTAGTCACGCTGCGCTACCTGTCTGTGAATACAGGAGCCGGCAGACTATACACTCACAGTACCCAGTTCACGGCAACACTTCCGGGTTAAAACAGAACGAGTCATGGTTGCCGGACTGTTGCTGTGCCACGCAGCGCCGCTGAAAAGAAAAAATGCCGTGCAGATGGTGGGAAATGCGGACATGCACAGTGAATACGCATATTCGCATCAAGGGAAAATACATATGGGGGATGTCACTTATGCACATAAGAGGTAATTGACAATTATTATATACAACCATACTTGTGAATACTGGTACAAATCCCCAAAGGACAAATTGTTACACATAAAAATGATAAATAATTCATAAGAATAATGATAAATAATTCATATTAATACATAAAACATATATATATATATATATATATATATATAATAGATCTCCTAAAAAGTAGACTATACGCAGATATGACTATAAATAAATAATAGAACCTTTCCTAGGTGGCTCATAAACATTTTTTTTTAAATTTAAAATACTGTCAGATATTTCATTCAAGCCGATGGGGTGCATAGTATTAAAGGGGTACTCCGGTGAAAACCTTTTTTCTTTTAAATCAACTGGTGGCAGAAAGTTAAACATATTTGTAAATTACTTCTATTAAAAAATCTTAATCCTTCCAGTATTTATTAGCTGCTGAATGCTACAGAGGAAATTCCTTTCTTTTTGGAACACTGATGACATCACGAGCACAGTGCTCTCTGCTGACATCTCTGTCCATTTTAGCAACCATGCACAGCAGATGTATGCTAAGGGCAGCATGGGGGCTCAGTGGTTAGCACTGCTGCCTTGCAGTGCTGGGGACTTGGGTTCAAATCCCACTAAGGACAACAATAAATAAAGCTTTATTATTATTATAATAATGTCAGCAGAGAGAACTGTGCTCGTGATGTCATCAGAGAGCATTCCAAAAAGAAAAGAATTTCCTCTGTAGTATTCAGCAGCTAATAAGTACAGGAAGGATTAAGATTTTTTAATAGAAGTAATTTACAAATATGTTTGTTTAACTTTCTGCCACCAGTTGATTTAAAAGAAAAAAAGGTTTTCACCGGAGTACCCCTTTAAGTTTAAAAATCCAAAAAGGCCTCCCTTCTCCGTAACCGTTCAAATCTATCTGTTATATGATCTGGAATTTCCTCAATAATTGTAAATGAGAACTCGGAAAAATCACTATCATGATGATCTGTTGCATGTCGAGAGACACTATGCTGCTCAAATTTGTGGTTCACATTATATCTGTGTTTATAACAGATAGATTTGAACGGTTACAGAGAAGGGAAGTCTATTGGATTTTTAAACTTAATACTATGCACCCCATCGGCTTGAATGAAATATCTGACAGTATTTTAAATTCAAAAAACATTTTTTATGAGCCACCTAGGAAAGGTTCTATTATCTATTTATAGTCATATCTGCGTATAGTCTACTTTTTAGGAGATCTATTATAAACTATACATATATATATATATATATATATATATATATATATATATATATGTGTGTGTGTGTGTGTTTCATGTATTATTATGAATTATTTATCATTATTCTTATGAATTATTTATCATTTTTATGTGTAACAATTTGTCCTTTGGGGATTTGTACCAGTATTCACAAGTATGGTTGTTTATAATAATTGTCAATTACACCTTATGTGTATTAATAATTTTGGTAGTATACTATTATGTATTATTATTAACCATTATGTGCAATAACTCTAAACGATTACCGGTAATTTTTTAAATTTAATAGACACATACCCCCCTTTTTTTTGCAATATGTATGTATGCAGTATAGCATATATGCATTTTAAGCTAAAGATGTATTCTTGATAATCAATTTTAGCCTTTTACATACATTATTTATCATTAGTTACGTGTAGTGATACATATGCCCATGTATTTTCTGGCACAGTCTTTTTTGCAACCTTTTCCATATGCGCATCTACTAAGTGACATCCCCCATATGTATTTTCCCTTGATGCGAATATGCGTATTCACTGCGCATGTCCGCATTTCCCACCATCTGCACGTCAACGTAATGTCCTGCAGACTTATGTAGTCCCTAAAATTCTATATAAACTCCAGATGTTACCGATTGCCTTACCTCAGTCCTTTTTCGCATCCATTAAGAAAATACTTTCTGTTTACTTATGGAAACACAAGAGGCCACGCATGAGCTACTGTTTCTTAACACGCTCCGCCAGACAAGGTAGTATTGGAGTACCCGATATTGCTCTCCTTTACAGGACCATTCAACTCCGCAGGTGGATATCTTGCTTCTCTATGCCTTCTATCCAATCTCCTCCTACATCCTTCACTGAACTCCCTTGGTCCCGGTGGGCGTTTGGTCCTCGCTTCCTGGCAAACCTTTGGCTAGGTAAGTCGAGGCGTTACTCCCACTCGGACCCCTCTACTCTGTTTTCTGGGATGTTCTCGGTCTGGTCCTCTCTCGCTCCTACTCTCTCCCCCCCCCCTTCTCTCCGCTACTTCCTTCTTCTCTGGTACCCGAGGTCGTGAGCCATGTCTCCCCCACCTATGCACATATTTGGTCTAAGCTCGCCCAAGTCCCGGTGAGTGTCCTATTCCCGGATGGAGGGGTCCCGATGGCTAGTCAGTTGCAATCCTTCATCCCTTATGTGAAATTATCATTTCTCCACATGCAACATTGTTGCTCGTTGTTCCTTCAGCATGTGGGGGTGATGAGGTCTAGAACAGACTTTGAGGAGGCATTGGTTTCGTGTCAGCAAACTCTGAAGAAGCTTTCTCAGATCAGGACGGCCTGCTGCCCACCCTTACATCTAACCCGCCCAGGTTACATAGTTACATAGTTAGTATGGTCGAAAAAAGACATATGTCCATCAAGTTCAACCAGGGAATTGAAGGGTAGGGGTGTGGCGCGATATTGGGGAAGGGATGGGATTTTATGTTTCTTCATAAGCATTAATGTTATTTTGTTCCAGGAATGTATCTAATCCTGTTTTAAAGCTGTTAATTTTTCCTGCTGTGACCAGTTTCTGAGGTAGACTGTTCCATAAGTTCACAGTTCTCATGGTAAAGAAGGCGTGTCGCCCCTTGAGACTAAACTTTTTCTTCTCCAGACGGAGGGAGTGCCCCCTCGTCCTTTGGGGGGGGTTTAACCTGGAACGGTTTTTCTCCATATTTTTTGTATGGGCCATTAATATACTTATATACGTTCATCATATCCCCCCTTAAACTTCTCTTCTCAAGACTAAACAATTGTAACTCCTTTAATCGCTCCTCATAGCTAAGATGTTCCATGCCCCATATTAGTTTAGTTGCACGTCTCTGCACCCTTTCCAACTCCGCAGTGTCCCTTTTATGAACAGGCGACCAAAACTGAACAGCATATTCCAGGTGAGGCCGTACCAATGCTTTATAAAGGGGGAGTATTATGTCCCTGTCCCTTGAGTCCATGCCTCTTTTTATACATGACAATATCCTGCCGGCTTTGGAAGCAGCAATCTGACTTTGCATGCTATTCTGTAGTCTGTGATCTACAAGTACACCCAGATCCTTCTCTACCAGTGACTCTGCCAGTTTAATGCCCCCTAGGACATACGATGCATGCAGGTTATTAGTACCCAGATGCATAACTTTACATTTATCCACATTGAACCTCATTTGCCAAGTGGATGCCCAGACACTTAGTCTATCCAAGTCATCTTGTAACCTATACACATCCTCTATAGACTGTACTGTGCTACAAAGCTTGGTGTCATCTGCAAAGATAGAAACAGAGCTGTTAATGCCATCCTCTATATCATTGATAAATAAATTAAACAACAGTGGTCCCAGTACAGAACCTTGGGGTACACCATTAATAACCGGGGACCAATCAGAGTACGAATCATTGACCACCACTCTCTGGGTACGATCCATGAGACAGTGTTCAATCCAGTTACAAACTAAAATTTCCAAACCCAAAGACCTTAACTTACCTGTCAGACATCTGTGAGGGACAGTATCAAATGCTTTAGCAAAATCCAGAAACACTATATCCACAGCCATTCCTCTGTCAAGGCTTCTACTCACCTCTTCATAAAAGCAAATTAGATTGGTTTGACAACTTCTATCCTTAGTAAACCCATGCTGGCTATCACTTATAATACAATTATCCCCTATGTATTCCTGTATGTAATCCCTTATAAGTCCTTCAAACAATTTACCCACAATGCTCGTTAAACTTACCGGTCAATAATTGCCTGGAGAAGACCTAGAGCCCTTTTTGAAGATTGGCACCACATTCGCCTTGCGCCAGTCCCTTGGCACAATACCAGACACCAGTGAATCTCTAAATATCATGAACAGGGGTACAGATATTAATGAACTTACCTCTCTAAGAACTCTTGGGTGCAATCCATCTGGCCCTGGAGATTTGATTACATTTATATTACTTAACTTACCTTGTACCATCTCTACATTAAGCCAGTTCAGTACATTACATGATGTGTTACCAGCACTGACCTGTCCAATGTCAGCTCCTTCTTCCCTTGTATATACAGAACTAAAGAACCCATTTAGTAGCTCCGCTTTCTCTTTATCGCCTGTGACAACCTCCCCATTATCATTATTAAGGAGTCCTCCATGCTCTGTCCTTGGTTTTTTTGCATTTATATATCTAAAAAAATATTTAGGATTAGTTTTGCTTTCTTTGGCCACCTGTCTCATTTAGAATTTTTGCAGTTTTTATTAAATTTTTGCAGATTTTATTAAGCTCTTTGTACTGTTTAAATGTTATAGCTGACCCATCAGATTTGTATTTTTTGAAGGCTATTTTTTTTGTTGTTTATAGCTCTTTTAACATCATTTGTCAGCCATGTAGGATTTAGTTTTAATCGTTTATATTTGTTCCCCATTGGTATATATTTAGCTGTATAGTTATTTAGAGTTGATTTAAAGATGTCCCATTTACCTTCTGTATCAGTATTTGAGAACACCTCCCCCCCAGTCTATGTCCTGTAGTGCAGCTCTCTTTGCCTTCCCCGTCTGTCTTTGTTTTCTACATTTTAAGTCAAAAGTAACTATATTGTGGTCGCTATTACCAAGGTTTTCCCGCACAGTTACATTACCAACCAGCTCTGCGTTGTTGGAAATGATCAGATCCAACAAGGCATCACTTCTTGTTGGGTCCGCCACAAACTGGCCCATAAAATTATCCTGCAATAAATTTAGGAATTGTCGCCCCTTTGTAGTTTTAGCCAACCCCGGACCCCAATCTATATCTGGATAGTTAAAATCTCCCATTATTACCACTGTACCTGCCCGGGCGGCCCTCTCTATTTGTTTATGCAGCCGACCTATCTCTTCAGTGATATTAGGGGGTCTGTAGATTACACCAAGTATTATTTTTTCAGTATTTCCCTCCTTTTGTAATTCTACCCACAGTGATTACACATCCTCAGAATCATCACACACTATGGCATCGTTCACACTGACTTTCATACCACTTCTTACATACAGACAGACTCCACCACCTTTTCTGTTCATTCTATGTTTGCGAAACAATGTAAACCCCTGCAGATTGACAGCCCAGTCATGCGAGGAGTCCAGCCATGTCTCAGTGACCCCAACTATATCAACGTGTTCCTCCAGTATCAAGGCCTCAAGCTCCCCAATTTTATTTGCTAGGCTTCTGGCATTTGTGAACATACACTTTACATTTCCATCCTTTATGTTATTGGGGTTAATGTGATTCAAGGGTGTATGTTTTATTTTCCTATGAAACCTATTCCTATTAACTATTCTAACCCCTCCCTCCGCTCCACCCCCAGGTACATTTATAATTCCCACCTCTCTATCTACACTATCTTCCCCCTCTTTGCTGTAGGTTCCCTCCCCCCAAGTCCCTAGTTTAAACACTCCTCCACCCTTCTAGCCATCTTCTCCCCAAGCACAGCTGCACCCTCCCCATTGAGGTGTAGCCCGTCCCTACGGTAGAGCCGGTAACCGACAGCGAAGTCAGCCCAGTTGTCCATGAACCCAAACCCTTCCTTCCTACACCAGCTTCTGAGCCACTTGTTTACCTCCCTGATCTCCCGCTGCCTCTCTGGTGCGGCTTGTGGTACTGGTAGTATTTCAGAAAATACTACCTTGGAGGTCCTTGCCTTAAGCTTGCGGCCTAAGTCCCTGAAATCATTTTTAATGACACTCCACCTACCTCTTACATTGGCTCATGGGAGAGGGAGCTGGGGATCACACTTTCGGACTCTGAGGTTGACTACATTCTCACCCATTCCCAAGGCTACTCCAGGTGCGTTAGACTTCGAGAATCCCATTTTAAATTGTTATCTAGATGGTATAGAACTCCAGAATTCTTATTTACTCATGGCCTTTCACCCTCCCAATCCTGCTGGCATTGTGGTACGCAGACAGGCAGCCTTACTCACATTTGGTGGTCATGTCCCATCATTAGGAAATTTTGAGAGGAGGTGGAGTCTGTGGTTAACTCCATTATCCCATTCCCGATAACACTGGACCCTGGTCTGGTTCTCCTTGGAAAACCTGGCCTTTCCATACGATTATATAAAGACTCACTCGTAGCATATCTCCTAGCAGCTGCCTCTGAAATGGCTGACCCCCCAGCCTCCCACAATGACCAAGGTTCAACAAATCAGTAGATTTGAAGAAATGTCTAGCAGAGCTGAGAGGTCCTATGATAAATACCAGTCAACATGGCAACCCTGGCTTCGACATTTTGGTGGCGATATGGGAAGCCCCCTCCCTTATGTCTGAATCTGTCTGCTCTCTAGTTACCCTCAACATCTCTGGCTGCGGGAATAACACTAGACGAGACGTTTTATTGGTGCAACCTAACATCCTTGCTAGACTATCCTGCTCTAGCATTTAACCCCCCTCCCACTCTTCCCCTCCTTCTCTCCTAATTGTTGCCTACCTTTTCCTTATTGTTTACTCTGTCTTACCTCTTTTCCACTCCTCTTGTTGAGAGGCTCCTCTCGGAGCTCTTTCTGCAACAGCTCAAGTGAAACTCTTGAATTTAGAGTATATGATGTTACTACTCCTTGTTACTTGCTGTACCGCCGTCAGCGGTAGCCTGTACTTACCTTTTATTGTTATTGTTACTTACCTTACATCAATAAAAACAGAATTGATAAAAAAAATGAAAATAAAGTTCAGAAGCATTTGAAACTGACATGGCTCTGTTTGATTTACTTTGGTGTACACATTCTGATTTGGCCGGGAGTAAGATAGTTACAAGGTAACTGATAAAATCCATATCAGTATATGGGGTATTTCCTTGTTCTGGAGAAATTGGGCTACAAATTTTGTGGAGCTTTTTTTCTCTTCCTACTTGTGAAACAAAAAAAAATTTGGTTAATACCAGCAATTCAGTGTTAAAATCTAATTTTTTACGGCCCACTGTTCAAAAAACCTATGAGGTGTAACCCTTGTTACGTTCCTTGAGGGGTGTAGTTTCCAAAATGGTGTAATGTGTGGGGTTTCTGCTGTTCTTGCACAATGGGGGCTTTGTAAATGTACATGGCCCCCATCTTCAATTCCAACAAACTTTTCACTCCAAATGCTCAATGGCGCTGTTTCTATTCTGAGCATTGCAGTGCGCCCGCAGAGCACTTTACATCCACAAATGGGGTATTTTATTTCTCAGACAAAATTGCACAACAAGTTTTGGGGCCTTTTCCTCTATTACCCCATGTGAAAATGAAACATTTGGGTTAACACTCAATATAGTGGGAAAAATTAAATTTTTCACTTCTACGGCCCACTGTTCAAAAAACCTGTGAGGTGTAAGTACTCTGTGGGAGGGTTTCTGCTGTTATGGCACCATAGGAGGTTAGTAAATGTACATGGCCCCTGACTTTAATTCCGGCTAAATTCTCTCTAAAAAGTCTATTGGCGCTCCTTCTGTTCTGAGACCTGTAGTGCACCAGCAGAGCACTTTACGTCCATATATGGGGTATTTCCTTACTCGGGAGAAATTGGGCCTCACCATGTGAAAATGAAAAATAATAATACCACCATTTGTGTTTAACCCCTTAAGGACTCAGTGTTTTTCTGTTTTTGCATTTCCATTTTTTCCTCATCAGCTTCTAAAATCATAACACTTTAAATTTTGCACATAAAATTCCATATGATGGCTTATTTCTTGCGCCAGCAATTCTACTTTGATTTTATTGCGATAGTCCCGATCAGCCTGACTGAGCTGCCGGGAAGCTTTTACTTTCGTTTTAGATGCGGCGATCAACTCTGAAGGGTTAATAGCGCGCAGCACAACGATCTGTGCCGCACGCTTCATACCGGGTCGGTCCCATCGGCTTATGATAACCGGGACCCTGGGCTAATGCCCAGGGTCCCGGTTATCATAAGCCGATGGGACCGACCCGGTATGAAGCGGGGTCACGGCGTGACCCAGTTTTAAATACCGGGACCCGGGCAGGGCATACAGGTATGCCCTGTATCCTTAAGAGGTTAAAAATAAAAATTTGCTCCTTCTCTTATGAGCATTGTAGTGAACCAGCTGAGCATTTTAGGTCCACATATTGGGCATTTCATACTCAGAAGAAATGGGGTTTTAAATTTTTGGGCCATTTTCTCCCATTTCCCCTTGTGAAAAAGAAAAATTTGGGTTAACACCAGCATGTGTGTTTAAAAATCGAATTTTCCATTTTCACATCCAACTTCAATGTAAAGTCATCAAACACCTCCTGTCTGTAGCACACCTGGGGGACGGGTTAATTGATTAACTACTCTCAGGTGTTTAAAACTAACTGGGAAACTCTGTGAGCCCTGCTCTGACTGAGTCTAACTGAAGCTTGGTTTGTATTCTAAAGTGTTAACATCTGAGAAGTTTTATACGCAGAAGTTTAAAAAGCAGGAGTTGTAAGCAGGACCCACTGTAACTGTAAGTATTACACTCCCTTGATAAAAGTAGTTTTTCTTAATAGTTAATAACAGCGGTTTGTCACCAAGGATATGGACAGCAGGATTGGAGGTTTTCTTCAGTGCACATTGTGCCACATGTATACATCTCTGGAGCAGCAGCTTCAGGGTGAATACCGCTGTGACAAATGTGAGCATGTTGCCCACCTGGAAGCTCGTATTAGAGATCTAGAGGAGCAAAATGCAACATTGAGGGCAATTGACAATCTTACAGAGCAAGCAGTTAGTGGCGTAGAAATGGAGGTTGGAGAAACTAGCCAGGAGGCCCAAGTAGGGAGCTGGGTTAATGTAGTTAGAGGGACTGGAAAGGGGGCAAGGAAAAGGAAGGTCACTTCTTCTTCTGATCTCCCAAGTAAAATTGCCAAGTTGGGCGATGATGCGAGGGCCTCAGTATCAGAGATGGCAACCCTAGTGGATACTGGTCTCCCTAACAGCCGGGGGAACAGCTCAACTAGTAGTGTGGGGGATGGTAACGCAGGTAGGCCAAGACAGTTAGTTGTGGTAGGAGATTCTATAATCAGGAAGACGGATAGAATAATTTGTCGCCAAGACCACCTCAACCGAATGGTTTGCTGTCTCCCTGGTGCCAAGGTTCGGCATGTGGTGGAAAGGGTGGACAAATTACTAGGGGGGGGGGGGGGGGGGGGCTGGGGATGACCCAGCTGTCGTGGTCCATGTGGGAACCAACGACAGAATACATGGTAGGTGGAGGTCCTTGAAGAATAATTACAAGGAACTAGGTGCCAAGCTGAAGGGAAGGACCTCTAAGGTTGTGTTCTCTGGAATATTTCCTGTGCCATGCGCATCGCAGGAAAGACAGCGGGAGCTTAGGGAGTTAAATGCATGGCTTAAGTCGTGGTGTAAGGGGGAAGGGTTTGGGTTTTTAGAGCACTGGGCTGACTTTTCATTGGGGTACAAACTCTATTCTACGGATAATTTGCACCTGAATGGAAGGGGGTCCGCTGTGCTGGGGGAGAGAATCCTGGAATGGGTGGATGAGTATTTAAACTAGGTGAGTGGGGGGAGGATAATAAAGCAAAGAAAGCAGACAGTGGGATGGATAGGTTAGAGAGGGGTCAGGACATAATGGTGGGTGGAGAGGAGTCCTGTGGGGGAAGGTTAAGAGCAGTGGATAAGGAGATCTATGGGTTACAAACCAGCCGTAAAAATAAATGTAGCCCGAAAAATTGTTACCTCAATAATTCAAAAAATTCCATTAGCCCCAATAACTCAATAACTACAATAAGCCCCATTAACTCAAAAAATCCCATTAGCCCCAATAACTTAAATAATAACGTTAGACCCAATAACTCAAAAAATCCCATTAGTCCCAATAACTTAAATAATAACGTTAGACCCAATAACTCAAAAAATCCCATTAGCCCCAATAACTTAAATAGTACAATTAGCCCTTATAACTCAAAAAATAACATTAACCCCAATAACTCTGAAAATCCCATTAGTGAGACTATATGTGTAAAACTTAATGGAAATGTAAAGTGTATGTTCACAAATGCCAGAAGCATAGCAAATAAAATAGGGGAGCTTGAGGCCTTGATACTGGAGGAACATATTGATATAGTTGGGGTCACTGAGACATGGCTGGACTCCTCGCATGACTGGGCTGTCAATCTGCAGGGGTTTACATTGTTTCGCAAGGATACAATGAACAGAAAAGGTGGTGGAGTCTGTCTGTATGTAAGAAGTGGTATGAAAGCCAGTGTGAACGATGCCATAGTGTGTGATGATTCTGAGGATGTGGAATCATTGTGGGTAGAATTACAAAAGGAGGGAAATATTGAAAAAATAGTATTTGGTGTAATCTACAGACCCCCTAATATCACTGAAGAGATAGAAGGTCGGCTGTATAAACAAATAGAGAGGGCCGCCCGGGCAGGTACAGTGGTAATAATGGGAGATTTTAACTATCCAGATATAGACTGGGGCCGGGGGCTGGCTAACACTACAAAGGGGAGAAAATTCCTAAATTTATTGCAGGATAATTTTATGGGCCAGTTTGTGGCGGACCCAACAAGAAGTGATGCATTGTTGAATGTGATCATTTCCAACAACGCAGAGAAAACCTTGGTAATAGCGACCACAATATAGTTACTTTTGACTTAAAATGTAGAAAACAAAGACAGACGGGGAAGGCAAAAACATATAACTTTAAAAAGGCAAACTTCCCTGGGCTGAGGGCTGCACTACAGAACATAGACTGGGGGGAGGTGTTATCAAGTACTGATACAGAAGGTAAATGGGACATCTTTAAATCAACTCTTAATAACTATACAGCTAAATATATACCAAAGGGGAACAAATATAAACGATTAAAACTAAATCCTACATGGCTGACAAATGATGTTAAAAGAGCAATAAACAACAAAAAAATAGCCTTCAAAAAATACAAATCTGATGGGTCAGCTATAACATTTAAATAAAACAGCAAAAATTCTAAATGAGAGACAGGTGGCCAAAGAAAGCAAAACTAATCCCAAATATTTTTTTAGATCTATAAATACAAAAAAACCAAGGACAGAGCATGTAGGACCCCTTAATAATGATAATGGGGAGGTTGTGACGGGCGATCAAGAGAAGGCGGAGCTACTGAATGGGTTCTTTAGTTCTGTATATACTAAGGAAGAAGGAGCTGACATTGGCCAGGTCAGTGCTGGTAACACATCATGTAATGTACTGAACTGGCTTAATGTAGAGATGGTACAAGGTAAGTTAAGTAATATAAATGTAAGCAAATCCCCAGGGCCAGATGGACTACACCCAAGAGTTCTTAGAGAGGTAAGTTCAGTAATATCTGTACCCCTGTTCATGATATTTAGAGATTCTCTGGTGTCTGGTATTGTGCCAAGGGACTGGCGCAAGGCGAATGTGGTGCCAATCTTCAAAAAGGGCTCTAGGTCTTCCCCAGGAAACTATAGACCGGTAAGTTTAACGTGCATTGTGGGTAAATTGTTTGAAGGACTTATAATACAATTATCCCCTATGTATTCCTGTATGTAATCCCTTATAAGTGATAACCAGCATGGGTTTACTAAGGATAGAAGTTGTCAAACCAATCTAATTTGCTTTTATGAAGAGGTGAGTAGAAGCCTTGACAGAGGAATGGCTGTGGATATAGTGTTTCTGGATTTTGCTAAAGCGTTTGATACTGTCCCTCATAGACGTCTGACAGGTAAGTTAAGGTCTTTGGGTTTGGAAATTTTAGTTTGTAACTGGATTGAACACTGGCTCATGGATCGTACCCAGAGAGTGGTGGTCAATGATTCGTACTCTGATTGGTCCCCGGTTATTAGTGGTGTACCCCAAGGTTCAGTACTGGGCCCACTGTTGTTTAATTTATTTATCAATGATATAGAGGATGGTATTAACAGCTGTTTCTATCTTTGCAGATGACACCAAGCTTTGTAGCACGGTACAGTCTATAGAGGATGTGCATAAGTTACAAGATGACTTGGATAGACTAAGTGTCTGGGCATCCACTTGGCAAATGAGGTTCAATGTGGATAAATGTAAAGTTATGCATCTGGGTACTAATAACCTGCATGCGTCGTATGTCTTAGGGGGGATTAAACTGACAGTCACTGGTAGAGAAGGATCTGGGTGTACTTGTAGATCACAGACTACAGAATAGCATACAATGTCAGGCTGCTGCTTCCAAAGCCGGCAGGATATCGTCATGTATCAAAAGAGGCATGGACTCAAGGGACAGGGACATAATACTCCCCCTTTATAAAGCATTGGTACGGCCTCACCTGGAATATGCTGTTCAGTTTTGGGCACCTGTCCATAAAAGGGACACTTCGGAGTTGGAAAGGGTGCAGAGACGTGCGACTAAACTAATATGGGGCATGGAACATCTTAGCTATGAGGAGCGATTAAAGGAGTTACAATTGTTTAGTCTTGAGAAGAGACGTTTAAGGGGGGATATGATAAACGTATATTAATGGCGCATACAAAAAATATGGAGAAAAACTGTTCCAGCTTAAACCCCCCCAAAGGACGAGGGGGCACTCCCTCCGTCTGGAGAAGAAAAAGTTTAGTCTCAAGGGGCGACACGCCTTCTTTACCGTGAGGACTGTGAATTTATGGAACGGTCTACCTCAGGAACTGGTCACAGCAGGAACAATTAACAGCTTTAAAACAGGATTAGATACATTCATGGAACAAAATAACATTAATGCTTATGAAGAAATATAAAATCCCATCCCTTCCCCAATATCGCGCCACACCCCTACCCCTTAATTCCCTGGTTGAACTTGATGGACATATGTCTTTTTTCGACCGTACTAACTATGTGACTACGACTATGTTAAACCCCCCCAAAGGACGAGGGGGCACTCCCTCCGTCTGGAGAAGAAAAGGTTTAGTCTAAAGGGGCGACACGCCTTCTTTACCGTGAGGACTGTGAATTTATGGAACGGTCTACCTCAGGAACTGGTCGCAGCAGGAACAATTAACAGCTTTAAAACAGGGTTAGATACATTCCTGGAACAAAATAACATTAATGCTTATGCAGAATTATAAAACTACATCCCTTTCCCTTATCCCCTTACACCCTTCACTTCAATTCCCTGGTTGGACTGGTATGTCTTTTTTCAACCATACTAACTATGTAACCTGTGAGGTGTTAAGGCTCACTATACCCCTTGTTACTTCCCTTGAGGGGTGTAGTTTTCCAAATAGTGTGCCATGCAGAGATTTTTTTGCTGTTCTGGCACCATGGGGCTTCCTAAATGCAACATGGCCCCCATAAACCATGACAGCAAAATTCGCTCTCCAAAATCCCAAAGTTGCTCTTTCCCTATTGATTTTGAATTTTTCGTGAAAATGTTGAAAATTGCTGCTATACTTTGAAGCCCTCTAATGTCTTCAAAAAGTAAAAACATGTCAACTTTATGATGCCAAAATAAAGAAGACATTGTATTTGTGAATCAATATAATTTATTTGAAATGTCCATTTTTCTTCAAAGCAAGCAGAGTTTCAAAGTTAGAAAAAGGCTACATTTTCATGAAATTTGGGGATTTTTCCCAAGAAAGGATGCAAGTAACAACGGAAATTTACCACTATGTTAAAGTATAATACGTCATGAAGGACTGCGTTGTAGTTATAGCCCACCCACTGTTGACCGGCGTGTCTGAGACGTCTGAGCTTGGTTGCGCAATCTCCACCTTAAAACGTGGTAAGAGTCTGGGTCGTGACAGATTCACAGCCTCAATCATGTCAATAGGAGGAGGCGTGACTGCTATGATGTAGCAGTCACGCCTCCTACCATAGAAGTAAATGGTGGGGGCGTGGCGTCCGCATTGCCAGTCATCTGGCATGGAGAGGAGTTTGCTCCATGTGTCGAATGACGGGGTGCCATGGCGGGACCCCCGCAATCTAACATCTTGTGCTCTATCCTTTAGTTAGGGGATGTTTGCAGCGGAGTACCCTTTTAATGGCACATGACAGGGATGCCCCTAGTCTCCCTTACATTATAACCATGGAGCATCTGGCTGTGGCTCTCCTGAACAATCCCATGAAGGTATGCAGATTGGGCAGGACCACCATAAATTGGCTTTTTATGTGGATGACTTAGTCTTGTATGTCTCTTCCCCGATCACTACCTTGCCTACGGTGCTCAAGGAGTTTACACAATTTGGAGAGCTTAGTAATTTCGAGGTTAATCTCTCTAAGTCAAAAGGTTTAAATGTCTCCTTGCCCCCATGAAATTCTTGCTACTATTAGGTCTTCTTTTGCATTCACATGGAATACGGATAGTATGGTTTTATCTGGGAGTTCGTATCCCATCTGCCCTTCATCTGCTTTTCCCCTTAAATTAGACGCCCTTGCTGAACAGAACTCTTACGGACCTCCTGACTTATTTCTTAAAACTGGCCTCTTGGTTCGAGAGATTCAAAATTGTTAAAATGGACATTCTTCTTAGGTGTTTGTTACAGACTTTCCCCATTGTTGCCCCGACCGGCCATTTCAGGACTCTGCAGCGGGCAATCTCTGCCTCTCGTCTGGGTACCAGTAGGCCCAGGATCTGCTTCTCTGTCCTTACTAAATGCAAAGAATATTGTGGGGTTGGTCTGCCGGACTTGCGACTGTACCATGCGGCGGCTGTCCTTTGCATAGTCTTGGATTGGTCTCCTCATATGGCTGGAAAGCATTGGGTGGGACTGGAATTGATTTTAGCCTCTGTGGATTTGGCCCTGTTGCCATGGATTTTGCCTTAGGATCATCAATCCCTCCCTCCCTCACTGCCAGTCTTGGTCTCTCATACCCTCTGTATCTGGGATCATTGGGTCGATAAGCATGCGTTTCCCATGGGAAGCTAACCTAGGTATCTCTCGATCTCTTCAGAAAATCTGTTCTCTCATGGCTTGTCTTTGGTTGCTTTACTTTTTACTTTTACTCTTTACTTGCTGAACACCCTGCATTGGATGTTTCCGGAGACTTATGAACAATGCTGGCGTTGCCTTTCTGATGTGGGGGATATGCTGCACATTTGGTGGGCATGCCCGAGGATACGGTCCTTTTGAGATCGGATCCTAGAAGTGTACCGTGCATTCTCTGAGAGGTGGATAACGCATGCGCTTCAACTTACTCTGCTGTCACTCTTGCCAAGCTCCTTTGCTGAAGTAGAGGGGGATTCTACGCCATCTTTTAAAAGCAGCTCGTCTTGTCATCCCTCATCACTGGAAGACTTGGGACCTTCAGTCTATGGCAGAATGGGTTAGTGAGGTTAGAGAGAGAGGGCGAATGGAGGACATTTTGGCAGAGGCACATGGTTGGTCTGAAAAATTTTATAGGATCTTGTCCCCCTGGGGTTCTTTCATAGATTGAGGCTTTTCTGGGCCTTTTTAATTGAAAGGCTGCCTTGTCATGTCACATGGTAGAGCATCGCCTTATGCTCCTAAAGGTATACACTGTCTTTTCTTTTTTGTGTCCTTCTCTGGTAGGATGTTGTACAGCCCCCTGCCCTACTCCCCTTTTTTTTTTTTGGCCTTCCTCCCCTTCACTCCTTTCCCTTTCTCTTCCCCTTGCCCTGTCTTTCTTTTCCCTATCCTCTCTGTCACTTGCCCTTTTCTTTATGTATACTGCTTTCTTTGGATTGGTAGACGCTGTCTCACCTACTTCTGACCCTTTCTAACATCATGACAATCTCTTCTTAATCTTGTTGTTTATTAAATGCACTGTCCTACTTGTATTATACCATATATTAGTGCCTCCTAGAATGGCTAATGCTTCTTCACTTGCATTCAATGGACCTCTTGGTCCTAGCTGTTCTGTTAAACTTTTATGTCAGAGTTATTTATCATATTACCTGCAGTGTTTGCTGTGGATAATTTGATATTTGTTTGGTGTTTTATTTATTTATTATACATAAATATACAGTAATACTCTGGTCTTTTTTCAACCTCATGATATGAACTATGTTACAGAGTCCATCAAGTTAAACCTACAGTGGGGCAAAAAAAGTATTTAGTCAGCCACCAATTGTGCAAGTTCTCCCACTTAAAAAGATGAGAAAGGCCTGTAATTTTTATCATAGGTATACCTCAACTATGAGAGACATAATGAGAAAACATTTTTTTTTTAAATTTGCAAATAAAGTATTTGGTCACCTACAAACAAGCAATATTTCTGGCTCTCACAGACCTGTAACTTCCTTTTTAGGAGTCTCCTCTGTCCTCTACTTGTTACCTGTATTAATGGCACCTGTTTGAGGTTGTGGACAGGTGTCTTTTATACTGATAACAAGTTCAAACAGTCACACTCCAAACTCCACTATGGCCAAGACCAAAGAGCTGTCGAAGGACACCAGAAACAAAATTGTACACCTGCACCAGGCTGAGAAGACTGAATCTGCAATAGACAAGCAGCTTGGTGTGAAGAAATTAACTGTGGGAGCAATTATTAGAAAATGGAAGACCTACAAGACCACTGATTATCTCCCTCGATCTGGGGCTCCACGCATGATCTCAACCTGTGATGTCAAAATGATCGTAGGAACGGTGAGCAAAAATCCCAGAACCACCCAGGAGGACCTAGTGAATGACCTGCAGAGAGCTGGGAACCAAGTAACAAAGGCTACCTGCAGTAACACACTATGCCGCCAGCGACTCAAATCATGCAGTGCCAGACTTGTAACCCTTGCTTAAGCCAGTACATGTCCATGTCCGGGCCTGTCTGAAGCTTGCTAAAGAGCATTTGGATGATCCAGAAGAGGATTGGGAGAATGTCATATGGTCAGATGAAACCAAAAGAAACATTTTTTGTAAAAACTCAACTTGTCATGTTTGGAGGAGAAAGAATGCTGAGATGCATCCAAAGAATAACATACCCACTGTGAAGTATGGGACTGTTTATCTGCAAAGGGACCAGGATGACTGATCCTTGCAAAGGAAAGAATGAATGGGGACATATATGGTGAGATTTTGAGAGAAAACAGCAGGGGCATTGAAGATTAAACATGGCTGGGTCTTTCAGCATGACAATGATCCCAAACACACTGTCCGGGCAACAAAGGTGTAGCCAGTCTCCAGATCTCAACCGCATAGAAAACCTTTGGAGGGAGTTGAAAGTCTGTGTTGCCCAGCAACAGCCCCAAAACATCACTGCTCTAGAAGAGATCTGCATGGAGGAATAGGCCAAAATAACAGCAAGTGTGTGAAAACCTTGTGAAGACTTACAGAAAACATTTGATCTGTTATATACACCCTTTGTTGGCAATGACAAAGTATTGAGATAAACTTTTGTTATTGACCAAATATTTTCCACCATAATTTGCTAATAAATTCTTTAAAAAATCGGACATTTGTGACAGGATTTTTTTTTCTCATTAGGTATACCTATGATGAAAATTACAGGCCTCATCTTTTTTTAGTGGTATATCTTGCACAATTGGTGGCTGACTAAATACTTTTTTTTTGTCCCACTGTATATCCCTAATGAGTCCCTACTGAGTTGATCCAGAGAAAGGCAAAAAAAAAACTCATCTTAGAGGTAAAAATTCCTTCCAAACTCCAAATATGCCAGTCAGAATAAATCCCTGGATCAACCTTCTGTCCCAATAAATCTAGTATCCATAACCTTTAATGTTTTTACTCTCCAAAAATGCATCCAGGCCCCTTTTGAACTCTTTTACCGAGTTCACCATAACCACCTCCTCAGGCAGAGAATTCCACAGTCTCACTGCTCTGCTCTTACAATAAAGAACTCCCATCTGTACTGGTGTAGAAACCTTCTTTCTTCTAAATGTAGAGGATGCCCCCGTGTTATAGATACAGTCCTGGGTGTAAATAGATCATGGAAGAGATCTCTGTAAGGTTCCCTGATATATTTATACATAGTTATTAGGCTTCCCCTGAGACTTCTTTTTTTTAAAACTAAATAACCCTAATTCTGATAATCTTTCTGGTACTGTAGTCCTCCCATTCCCCGTCTTACTCTTGTTGCCCGTCTTTGAACCCTCTGCAGCTTCACTATATCTTTCTTGTACACTGGTGCCGAGTACTGTACACAGTATTCCATGTGTGGTCTGACTAGTGATTTGTACAGCGGTAGAATTTATTTTCTTGTTGTGGGCATCTATTGATGAACCCCATGATTTTATTTGCCTTGGCAGCAGCTGCCTGACCCTGGTCATTACAGTTAAATTTACTGTTAACTCAGACTCCCAAGTCCTTTTCCATGTCAGTCATCCCAAGTGTGCTCCAATTTAATACATAATCCCAGCCTGGATTTTTCCTCCCCATGTGCATAACCTTACATTCATTTATCAGTGTTGAACCTCATGTGCCACTTCCCAGCCCAAACCTACAACCTATCTAGATCCATTTGTAACAGTGCACTGTCCTCTATAGTGTTTACCGCTGTACAGTTTAGTATCATCTGCAAAGATTGCTACTTCACCATTCAACCCCTTTATAAGGTCATTAATAAATATATATTTGTCTAAACGACCTTTTTGTTTATCTCAAACATTCCACTCTACAGGTTTCTACACCAGCACAGACATGGGTTCTTTACTGTAAGAGCAGCGAGACTGTGGAATTGTCTGCCAGAGGAGGTGGTCATAGTGAACTCTGTAAAAGAATTTAAAAGGGGTCTGGATGCATTTTTGGAGAACAACATTACAGGTTATGGATCTATATCAACTCAGTAGGGACTCATTAGGGTTGTAGGTTGAACTTGATGGACTCTGGTCTTTTTTCAAGCTAATGAACTATCTTATGTTACTCTTTATGGAGGTGTTTTTCACAGAAATATTTTCTATTACCTAGTGGAATGACATTAAATCATTCTGATTCAAGATGGAAGCTCGACACAATATCATACCTCTTATATCAGAACCTCTGATTTTATTGGCAGAATATACCATGACAATCCAAAGTTAGTTTAGCATCACTAGTAGAGACCAACTAAGCAATACAGGACAGACCCGACTGTGCTCTCACCACCATAGCTAGCAAATGTCCAGCAGTCTCACTACCTGAAAGAAAGCTTGCTTAAAAAAAAAAAAAATTATTGTCAGCAACATGAAGGAGATGATCATTTAAAAAGGGTCTGCATCTCCTTCCAATTTTTCGGACACACCAAGGTCAATTCCCTCAATTTAGTTTTATGGCAGCTGGTGGAGGAGGTCCCTCAATTGACAGGAAAAATCAATTTCCATCAGTTGCAGCCAGAAGGGATAAAGGTGCCAGAGGGTTCCCGAGGGCTGGGAAGTCCCACCCCATTGAAACCTAAAATACATAGGGAAGTGGTCCGAAAAATTGTGAGGAAGGTATTTAAGATCACCTATGACAACACCTATGATCACTTATAAGACAACAGTGAGTGGGTGCCAAGAGCCAGATCAATACAAGATAAAGACTTATGTGGACTAGAGTAGCACGAAAAATTTATCTGAATTATGAATCCTCCACAAGTCACAGATACCTACCGCTGCAATAAGATTATCCAGAGAGGACTGCACAAGAGCACTGTCACCAGGCACGGTGTCTATCAAGTTGGGGAGACAGCACATTATAACAATCACCAGCAGAGTGGCCACCCGTGGGAGAGTAGAGAGAGCGACAAGGATTCTCATATGGGGAGGGCTATGAATCTCCAAAAAATTTTCCCTGGAAATTGTACAGTGTAGACAAACAAACCGACCATTTGGGTCAAACAGACAAAGGGGACAGCACAAGTATGGATACGCCCCAGGCATGGGTAGAGTACATGGAGTGAAAGGTCTAAGAGATCAACGAGCAATGCGGAACATGAAAAGCCATTAATTAAACGTGTCTCCATAAGACAAAATATGCCTGGTTGGTAGTCCTTTAACCCCTTAAGGACCCAGCCATTTTACACCTTAGGACCTGGCCATTTTTTGCACATCTGACCACTGTCATTTTAAACATTAATAACTCCGGAATGCTTTTAGTTATCATTCTGATTCCGAGATTGTTTTTTCATGACATATTCTACTTTAACATAGTGGTAACATTTTTTGGTAACTTGCATCCTTTCTTGGTGAAAAATCCCCAAATTTGATGAAAAATTTGAAAATTCAGCATTTTTCTAACTTTGAAGCTCTCTGCTTGTAAGGAAAATGGATATTCCAAATAATTTGTTTTATTCACATATACAATATGTCCACTTTATGTTTGCATCATAAAATTGACATGTTTTTACTTTTGGAAGACACCAGAGGGCTTCAAAGTTCAGCAGCAATTTTCCAATTTTTCACAAATTTCCAAAATCACTATTTTTCAGGGACCAGTTCAGGTTTGAAGTGGATTTGAAAGGTCTTCATCTTAGAAATACCACACAAATGACCCCATTATAAAAACTGCACCCCCAAAGTATTCAAAATGACAGTCAGCATTTTAACCCTTTAGGTGTTTCCCAGGAATAGCAGCAAAGTGAAGGAGAAAATTCACAATCTTCATTTTTTACACTCGCATGTTCTTGTAGACCCAATTTTAGAATTTTTACAAGGGGTAAAAGGAGAAAATGTATACTTATATTTGTAGTAGGGATCGACCAATTATCGGTATGGCCGATATTATTGGCCGATAATCACGATTTTGGGGATTATCGGTATCGGCAATTACCTTGCCGATAAGCAGATAATGCCCCGCCCCCCCCCGACCCGTCAATAAAAAAAAAATTAAACTTACCTGTAATGGAGGTGGTCCGGGCCATCCATTGTTCCTGTAGTGTCTGGAGGCATTCCGGGTGAAGAGTGAACCGGTCCGGGCTGTCCTTCTCCCACGGTCGTCTTCTCCACTCCGTGCAGTCTCCGGCCTAGTACGCTGCATAGACGCCGCTACGCCGTGACGTCAGGTGCGTCGCTGCGCACAGGCGTCACAGGAGCCCGCCCGGAGTGGAGAAGATGACCGCCGGAGAAGAACAGCCTGGACCGGTTCACCCTCCACCCGGAATGCCGCCGGACAGTACAGGAACGATGGATGGCCCGGACCACCCTGACAGGTAGGGGGAGAGAAGCGGGTGGTGGTGGCGGCGGCCTATGGCACCACAAAATCCACTGCAGTGCATTGATTTAAAGCGCCCGCTTTAAATCAATGCTCTGCAGCGGTGTCGAGGGGGGATAAATAGCCGATAACTTATACCGGAATATCGGTATAAGTTATCGGCTATCGGCCCTAAAAAAACGATTACGGTCGATCCCTAATTTGTAGCCCAATTTCTCTCAAGTAAGCACATATCTCATATGTCTATGTAAAGTGTTCGGCCGGTGCAGTAGAGGGCTCAGAAGCGAAGGAGTGACAAGGGGATTTTGGAGAGTAAGTTTTTCTGAAATGTTTTTTGGGGGGTATGTTGCATTTAGGAAGTCCCTATGGTGCCAGAACAGGAAAAAAAAAACACATGGCATACCATTTTGGAAACTAGACCCCTTGAGGAACGTAACAAGGAATAAAGTGAGCCTTAATACCCCACAGGTGTTTCACGACTTTTTCATATGTAAAAAAAATAAAAAATGTCACTAAAATGTGTTTCCCCCCAAATTTCACATTTTTCCAAGGGTTAATAGCAGAAAATACCCCCCAAAATTTGGAACCTCATCTCTTCTAAGTATGGAGGTACCCCATAAGTTGACCTGAAGTGCACTACGGGCGAACTACAATGCTCAGAAGAGAAGGAGTCATATTTGGCTTTTTGAGAGCAAATTTTGCTCGGGGGCATGTTGCATTTAGGAAGCCCCTATGGTGCCAGGACAGCAAAAAATACCCACATGGCATACCCTTTTGGAAGCTAGACCCCTTGAGGAACGTAACAAGGAATAAAGTGAGCCTTAATACCCCACAGGGGTTTCACGACTTTTGCATACGTAAAAAAATTATTCTTTTTTTCACTAAAATTTGTATTTCCCCCCCCAAATTTCACATTTGCAACATGCCCCCGAGCAAAATTTGCTCTCAAAAAGCCAAATATGACTCCTTCTCTTCTGAGCATTGTAGTTCGCCCGTAGTGCACTTCAGGTCAACTTCTGCTTAATAGCAGAAAATACCCCCCAAAATTTGTAACCCCATCTCTTTTGATTATGGAGGTACCCCATAAGTTGACCTGAAGCGCACTACGGGCAAACTACAATGCTCAGAAGAGAAGGAGTCATATTTGGCTTTTTGAGAGCAAATTTTGCTCGGGGGGCATGTCGCATTTAGGAAGCCCCTATGGTGCCAGGACAGCAAAATAACCCCCACATGGCATACCATTTTGGAAACAAACTAGACCCCTTGAGGAACGTAACAAGGGGTACAGTGAGCATTTCCCCCCCCCCCCACTGGTGTCTGTCAGATCTTTGGAACAGTGTTGCTGTACAAAATTTTTAATTTGCACAGCCCACTGTTCCAAAGATCTGCAGACACCAGTGGGGTTTAAATTCTCACTGCACCCCTCATTACATTCCGTGAGGGGTGTAGTTTCCGAAATGGGGTCACATGTGGGCTTTGTTTTTTTTTGCTTTTGTCAAAACCTCTGTAACAATCAGCCACCCCTGTGCAAATCACCTCAAATGTACATGGTGCACCCCCCAGAGCACTTTGCGCCCACATATGGGGTATCTCCGTACTCGGGAGAAATTGCATTACAAATTTTTTTCCCTTTTACCTCTTGTCAAAATGAAAAGTATAGGGCAACACCAGCATGTTAGTGTAAAAAAATTATTTTTTTACACTAACATGCCAATGTAGACCCCAACTTCACCCTTTCATAAGGGGTGAAAGGAGAAAAAGCCCCCCAAAATTTGTTAGGCAATTTCTCCAGAGTACGGCGATACCCCATATGTGGCCCTAAACTGTTGCCTTGAAATACGACAGGGCTCCAAAGTGAGAGCGCCATGTGCATTTGAGGCCTGAATTAGGGATTTGCATAGGGGTGGACATAGGGGTATTCTACGCCAGTGATTCCCAAACAGGGTGCCTCCAGCTGTTGCAAAACTCCCAGCATGCTTGGACAGTCAAGGCTGTCTGGCAATACTGGGAGTTGTTGTTTTGCAACAGCTGGAGGCTCCATTTTGAAAACAGTGGCGTACCAGATGTTTTTCATTTTAATTGGGGAGGGGGGCTGTGTAGGGGTATGTGTATATGTAGTGTTTTTTTACTTTTTATTTCATTTTGTGTTAGTGTAGTGTTTTTAGGGTACAGTCACACGGGCGGGGGATTACAGCGAGTTTTCCGCTGCGAGTTTGAGCTGCCGCGCAAAATTTGCTGCATCGCAAACTTGCAGCCCGATACTCATTGTAAGCCCCTGCCCATGTGAATGTACCCTGTACATTCACCGGGGGGGGGGGGGGGGGGGGAAGGAAATCTCCAGCTGTTGCAAAACTACAACTCCCAGCATGCACAGTCTATCAGTGCATGCTGGTAGTTATAGTTTTGCAACAGCTGGAGGCACACGGGTTGGGAAACGCTGAGTTAGGAAACAGACAGTGTTTCCCAACCAGTGTGCCTCCAGTTGTTGCAAAACCACAACTCCCAAACATTCTCAGGCATGCTGGAAGTAGTAGTTCGGCAACATCTTTAGAGCCAGATGTTGCCGAACTACAACTCCCAGCATGCTTGGAGTTGTAGTTTTGCAACATCTGGACTACAGTTTGCAGACCACTAATACAGTGGTTCCCAATCTGTGCCCTTCCTGATGTTGCAAAACTACAACTCCCAGTATGCCAAAACTGTCCAGGCATGCTGGGAGTTGTAGTTCTGCAACATCTGAAGGGCCAGATGTTACAGAACTACAACTCCCAGCATTAGAAGTAGAGCAGGAAAAAACCCTCAGGTATGGCGCTGCAGACTCTTGTAGACAGATGAGGCGGATGCCAAAGGTAATAGGAAAGTCCTCAGCAGGACATTTTATTAAAAAAACAATAAAATGGACAAGATTACGCGTTTCGGGAGGATCCCTCCCTTCCTCAGATCAGGATAAGGACAGTACAACAATAGCAGGTTTATATAGCCCAAAAATGGGCGCCAAAAACACATGGGAGGAGTAACAATCCAAACTTGAAAATCAAAGTACAGGAACAGAAACAGCACTTACATATAATATACAGTATGAATATACATTAGGAAGCAATACAATTACAAATTGTGGTAATATAAGGTCAGGTTATGTGTTGGACCATGACTAGCAACTGCTGGAGAATCGCAGTGGGCCGGAAGCTGTCAGCCGCAGCATGTGAACAGTGTAACCAAGGCACTTCCTGTGTGAGAAGCGCGTCAATAGCAGTGAGCTCTGAAGCCGGGCTGGTTGCCCTGGACGCGTTGCTATGCTAGGAGGTCACATGGTCAGCTCTCTACCAATCAGCTCTGAATGTGGTTTCTCCTTACTTGTGAAGGCTGTGAGGATCGTACTGGCAGAGGACACTGACAGGCTCCTATTCAGTGTAAGCTGTGCGATTATTATCTATATGCAAATAGTGCTGTCAGGGGATACTAGCTGCCTGGTCAGTGTGGGCTGTGAGCACTGTGTATATAAGGATCGTGCTGTCAGGGGATACTGACAGTCTCTTAGACACTTCAGGCTATGTGAATCCTGTGAGGATCGCACTGTTAGGGGATAAGCAGGCATGAGAGGGAGACAAGATGTTAATAGAGAACTATACAGGGATATTAGTCTGTTAATCAGTGCAGAGAAGAAGTAAGCACTGCCTGTATAGTGATCACATTGTAAGGGGGAGACTCACATTGTCATAGGTAAAGATGAAGGTGATATGTAAAAGAGGACATGCTGGTGTGGTATTATGATGTGTAACAGCATGGTATAGTATAACCAGGTATTAACTGATAACAAGATTACTATTTTAGTCATGATCGGACGATGTTAGGTATGTGGTATTGATAGGAACTTGTGTAGTGATAACATATGGAGTGATATGCTGTGTCTTAAGGGCCATAATAGGTATATAACCCTATATCAACCATTGGTGTATAATGGATCAGAACACCCTATGTAAACAGTACACTCTTTGTAACCTAGTAAAAATATAAATATGTGCATAGCATTAAGAAATATAAATATGTGCATGGCGTTAAGAAATATGAATATGTGAATGGCGTAAAAAATATATGTATATAAATGGGTCTAGGTACTATAAAAACATGTAGTAATGAAAACACATGTACAAATACATATGCACATATATACACATATGCATATATACACATATACACATACACATACACCCATCTACACACATGCATAAACATATACAAAACCATATAGGGAATAATGGTTTCAACTGCATATGCATGGGGAAGTTGTAAAACAGAAGAATAAAGTAAGAGCAGGAGTGAATTATCTGATGACAAGGTGATGGCCTTATTTATAGGGAGCATTCTATCATCTCATTAAGACCTGTGGGCACCAATGTTTGGAGTTTGTATATCCAGTAATTTTTGTCGTTTACGTAAGGTATTAAACCTATGTGGAATGTCCCTGGATATACTTTCTAATGGGGTAATTGAAATAACATTGAAGTTTTGACCATGCTGTTCAGTTATATGCCGGGAGACACTATGGAGGAGAAAACCATTGGTGGCGTTGTTCCTATGTTTTGTGATTCTTTCCCGTAGACACCTAATGGTTCTCCCCACATATTGTAGACCACATTGGCAATCCAGAAGATATAAGCATACAAGGGGGGAGGGGTGGTCATTTTAAACACAGAAGATTATATCAAGGAAGCTAACAGACTCCTTACCGATCCCAAATTTTATAAAACGTTGCCTACAGACCCGACTAAGAAATACACTGATGAATTGAAAACATTGGTTAATGAAGGTTTTCAGACGGGCGTCCTGAATAAATCTGAAAAAGATTTTATTCTTATACATGAACCATCTTTACCTATTTTTTATTACTTACCAAAGGTTCATAAAAATACCGAAAATCCACCAGGGCGCCCTATTGTATCTGGGATAGGCTCTGTGACTTCCAATTTGTCACATTATTTAGACCTGCTGTTGCATAAATACGTTTTTAAATTGACCTCCTACCTCAAAGATACTACAGATTTTATTTCCTCCATTTTAGCAGTAGAATGGAAGACTGAATACCTCTTGGTTACAATGGATATCACTTCCTTGTACACGGTGATAGACCACGACCTGGGGATTAATGCTGTGGCTCATTTTCTAAACAATGACCCAGAACTCCCACAGGCTCAGCGCGATTTTATTCAAAAAGGTCTTCGCTACGTTTTAACACATAATTACTTTGAATTCCAGAAATGTATTTATGCTCAGCATACCGGCACCGCAATGGGGTCACGCGTGGCACCCAGCTTCGCTAATCTTTTTGTGGGCTTATTTGAGGAGACTTTTGTTTATCCAAACCATCTATTTCGACACTGTGTTTATTTTAAACGTTTTATTGAGGATATATTTTTTATTTGGAATGGTTCCACTGTTTTATTAGACGAATTTTTAACATATCTTAACTGTAACAACTGGGGCCTTCATTTCACACATAATGTTTTTAATGATAATGCTGAGTTTTTAGATGTTGTTGTTTTCCACAATGGCCTAGGAGCTTTGAATACTAAAACCTTTTTTAAAAAAGTAGATAGTAACAGCTATCTTGATTTTACTAGTTCACATTTTAAAAAATGGCTCATAAATGTGCCTTATGGGCAATTTAAACGTATTAGACGAAATTGTTCTAACCTCAATGATTTTGAAGAACAGAGTGACATTCTAAGAAAAAGGTTTAGGGCTAAAAAATACCCAAAGGCCATTGTGGATTCATCTTTTAAGAGGGCTAGCACTCTATCACAACAAGAATGCTTGTCCAAAGGAAAATTGACCCCGAGCAATGAGAAAGATTGGTCTATAAATTTCATTACCACTTTTTCTAGAGAGCGCAAACACATTAAAGACATTTTACACAAACACTGGCCAATTGTAATGAATGACCCCTTTCTACGAGACACTCTCCCCCAAAAACCAGGTGTTACATTTAGGAGAGGTAAAACACTCCGTAATATTATAGCTCCCAGCAGATTAAAAACTCACAATCACCAACCTGTGAATTTCCTCACCACCACAGGCGCCTATAGATGCGGGCATAATCGCTGCAAATGTTGTGCAAATCTCCACCACCGTGCCAAAACTTTCACCTCTAAAACCACGGGAGAAACATTCCAGATTAAAACCTTGCTGAACTGCTCCTCCCAATACGTGGTGTATCTTCTGGATTGCCAATGTGGTCTACAATATGTGGGGAGAACCATTAGGTGTCTACGGGAAAGAATCACAAAACATAGGAACAACGCCACCAATGGTTTTCTCCTCCATAGTGTCTCCCGGCATATAACTGAACAGCATGGTCAAAACTTCAATGTTATTTCAATTACCCCAATAGAAAGTATATCCAGGGACATTCCACATAGGTTTAATACCTTACGTAAACGAGAAAATTACTGGATATACAAACTCCAAACATTGGTGCCCACAGGTCTTAATGAGATGATAGAATGCTCCCTATAAATAAGGCCATCATCTTGTCATCAGATAATTCACTCCTGCTCTTACTTTATTCTTCTGTTTTACAACTTCCCCATGCATATGCAGTTGAAACCATTATTCCCTATATGGTTTTGTATATGTTTATGCATGTGTGTAGATGGGTGTATGTGTATGTGTATATATGCATATGTGTATATATGTGCATATGTATTTGTACATGTGTTTTCATTACTACATGTTTTTATAGTACCTAGACCCATTTATATACATATATTTTTTACGCCATGCACATATTCATATTTCTTAACGCCATGCACATATTTATATTTCTTAATGCTATGCACATATTTATATTTTTACTAGGTTACAAAGAGTGTACTGTTTACATAGGGTGTTCTGATCCATTATACACCAATGGTTGATATAGGGTTATATACCTATTATGGCCCTTAAGACACAGCATATCACTCCATATGTTATCACTACACAAGTTCCTATCAATACCACATACCTAACATCGTCCGATCATGACTAAAATAGTAATCTTGTTATCAGTTAATACCTGGTTATACTATACCATGCTGTTACACATCATAATACCACACCAGCATGTCCTCTTTTACATATCACCTTCATCTTTACCTATGACAATGTGAGTCTCCCCCTTACAATGTGATCACTATACAGGCAGTGCTTACTTCTTCTCTGCACTGATTAACAGACTAATATCCCTGTATAGTTCTCTATTAACATCTTGTCTCCCTCTCATGCCTGCTTATCCCCTAACAGTGCGATCCTCACAGGATTCACATAGCCTGAAGTGTCTAAGAGACTGTCAGTATCCCCTGACAGCACGATCCTTATATACACAGTGCTCACAGCCCACACTGACCAGGCAGCTAGTATCCCCTGACAGCACTATTTGCATATAGATAATAATCGCACAGCTTACACTGAATAGGAGCCTGTCAGTGTCCTCTGCCAGTACGATCCTCACAGCCTTCACAAGTAAGGAGAAACCACATTCAGAGCTGATTGGTAGAGAGCTGAACATGTGACCTCCTAGCATAGCAACGCGTCCAGGGCAACCAGCCCGGCTTCAGAGCTCACTGCTATTGACGCGCTTCTCACACAGGAAGTGCCTTGGTTACACTGTTCACATGCTGCGGCTGACAGCTTCCGGCCCACTGCGATTCTCCAGCAGTTGCTAGTCATGGTCCAACACATAACCTGACCTTATATTACCACAATTTGTAATTGTATTGCTTCCTAATGTATATTCATACTGTATATTATATGTAAGTGCTGTTTCTGTTCCTGTACTTTGATTTTCAAGTTTGGATTGTTACTCCTCCCATGTGTTTTTGGCGCCCATTTTTGGGCTATATAAACCTGCTATTGTTGTACTGTCCTTATCCTGATCTGAGGAAGGGAGGGATCCTCCCGAAACGCGTAATCTTGTCCATTTTATTGTTTTTTTAATAAAATGTCCTGCTGAGGACTTTCCTATTACCTTTGGCATCCGCCTCATCTGTCTACAAGAGTCTGCAGCGCCATACCTGAGGGTTTTTTCCTGCTCTACTTCTAATATTGACTCCCAGGACGACTTGTTTCCTCCTGCAACCCATCGGCATAGCAGCGACTCGTACTACAGTACCCAGATTATATCGTGGGTGATATGCTTTTTTTGCATAGATCTCAAGGTGAGCGGCCATCTATAAGCCCCGTGGGGTTCCCCCCCCCACCCACCCACCACCCGATCTATTGAGGGTAAATACACGAGGCGCCGTCCGTCGGTCCTTTCTTTTCTTTTCTCTACAACTCCCAGCATGCCTGGACAGTAAGGGCATGCTGAGGATGTGTAGTTTTGCAACATCTGGAAGGGCACAGTGGTACCAAAACTGCGGACCTCCAGATGTTGCAAAACTGCAACTCCCAGCATGCCCGGACACCAAGGGCAGTAACAGGTTCTCTGGAATGCTATCCCGCAACCCCTCAGACTCAACAACAACATCCATAGTTTCAAACGTGGCCTAAAAACACATCTCTTCAGACAGGCCTACAACAGTCTCTAATTGGCCTCAACATATCCCCAACATATCCTCAATATATCCCCACACCTTGTTTGAATAGTTATTGTGTAATTTTATGTCTGATACTTGTCTTTGTTTGTACCCCATAATTGTAAGCACTGTGGAATCTCTAGGCGCTATATAAATAAATAATAAAATAATAATAATAATAGCCTGACGTTACCAGGGTGGGCGAGGACCATTGTTACTGGCCCTCCCCAGCCTAAATAACGCCAGCCTGTTACGGCCTAGGCGCGCCATTTTTGACGCTACGGGCTTGTTGGTACCGGCACTTCCCGGCACCCCTGTGGCGTTGGGTACCGGGGTAATAATTGGGGGTTAGCACTAGCTGTTTTTGTGGCTAACGCTAAGCCCAGTTTAGTAATGGAGTCTATAAGACAGCTTCCACTACTAAGCCTGTCAAGTAAAGTAAGGAAAAAACACAACAGGTTTAAAAAAAAAATGTATTACAAAAAACACTCCCCCACAAGCCCTCGTTAACCATTTTATTAAAATCAAACAAAGAAAAATGCTGGTCATCGAAGTAGTCCACCGAATCCGAAGGAGTCCACAGGATACACGGATCTGAAATGAGAATAAAAAAATGGGTTAGTACTTTTACTATCACCTGCTCGCACATCTCCCACCCCGCACGACTACAACTCCCAGCATGCCCTTACAGTAAGAACATGCTGGGAGTTGTAGTTGTGTGGTGCAGGAGATGTGTGGGCAAGTGACAGGCTTGTCCCCTGCCCCCAGCTGCAGAACTACAACTCCCAGCATGCCCTTACAGTAAAAACATGCTGGGAGTTGTAGTCCTACAGCTGGGGGCAGGGGACAAGCTTGTCGTTCGCCTGCACTGCACAACTACAACTCTGAGCATGTCCTTACAGTAAGGGCATGCTGGGAGTTGTAGTCCTGCAAAGGGAGCCCGGGCACACACACACAGAGTCACAAAGTCACACACACACAGAGATAGAGACAGAGACAGACACACACACTCACCCATCCAGCGCAGCGATCCTTCCCTCCGGGCGCCCTGCGAGTGACGTCACTGACGGAGGGACGTCAGGCAAGCACAACCGAAGACGTGGGAGCGGAGGCCGGCGCAACCGAAGACGTGGGAGCGGAGGCCGGGCACAGTGCAGATGAAGGCCGGGGGGATGGGGGAGAAGAGGGGTGCTGGTGGGGGCGGAGGCCGGGAACAGTGCAGGTGAAGGCCGGGGGTGGTTACGGACGGGCACAGTGAAGGCCGGTGGGGGGGGGGGGGGGTGTATGCTGACGGACCCCCCCTGACAGACTCCTATATCCCCTAATCATGTCACTGTTCCGGTCGGGTCCTGTGATTGGCTGCTGGTCTTGGCCAATCACAGGACCAAGCGGGAAATGTGAAATGACAGCAGGGGATTTAGGAGTCTCCGTCGCCGGTATATGTTATAAGGAGCCCAGGCTGACATTACAGTGCAGCCGCCTGGGCTCCTCATACTGCCTCCTCGCTACCCTCACTTAGTAATGATGGGGACACCGATATACATCCCCCCCTTGTCTCCTGCCCGCGCCGCTCAGCTCCCGCTGCTACAAGACTACAACTCCCAGCGTGTCCTCCCTGTAAGGGCATGCTGGGACTTGTAGTCTTGCAACAGTTAGCAGACAAATGGGAGTTGTGTTGCGCTGGCAGGTGAGAGGGGTGGGATGTAAATCACTGCAGTGTCCCTATAGCGAAGTGAGGGTAGCGGGGAGGAAATAGGTCGGAGCCCGGGCGGTAGTAGCTTTTCCTGCTCCATGTTGGAGCTGAAGTAAATTTAGTAAATTTTTACGGCCGTTGCGACATTCTATTGCGCAGCTGCGACTGTCGCAGTTAATACCTGACTAAAGCAAATCCATTTTGAAAGATTAACTACGTAAGCAAGTTTGAATTTTCTTGCTTTTCTTGTTCTTCACGCAAATTGTCGGACGAAAACACACGTAGTCGAAGTTGCGACAATTTTAGTAAAGAAAACCTGACTAAACCCCTTGATAAATGTCTGTCATAATTTGTACATATTACGGCAACATAATTGTGACGTGTTAAATACACCCCCCCCCCCTTTATTTACCCAAAACCACACAACTCACATCCATTCCCATTAGGGCACACAAACAACATACCACTCCCCCCCCCCCTTTACCCACACTCCAACTCCCTCTCCCAAGTGCATTGCCCCCCCACCAAAATACCATTCACTCCACCTCACTCACACAGTCCAAAGAATAACTATTCAGATAAGGGACAGGATAAAGGTAAAGTCCATTAGATCGTGTCAGCAGTGCTCCAACTGATGATTATGTGCTATTAGTCTGTGTCCAAATGATGTTGTTATAGGGTATCCAAGCCACACGTATCTCATCCTCCAAGAAAAGCGTCCATCATAGCACATGAAGAATTATGTACAGCAATAATATATAAAAGAAACAAAATCAAAACCCCAAAACAGCTCTAAGAATGAAGAGAAACTCAGATGCACATTGTGCCCATTAGGTGTCATCGTGTCCAGCATCACAATCCATTTTGCATAATAAAATCCTTGTTAGGTCACCTCCTCTATTCCCCATATACAATCAGTCAATACCTTTGACCTTCAACAGTCGCCAATTTGACTGGTGTTTGTCTTTAACCCCTTAAGGACCCAGGCTTTTTCCGTTTTTTCATTTTTTCCTCCTTAACGTTAAAAAATAATAACTTTAAAATTTTCACCTAAAATTCTATATGATGGCTTATATTTTGCATCACTAATTCTACTTTGTAATGACATTAGTCATTTTACAGTGAAACGGGAAAAAAAAATCAATGTGCGACAAAATTGATGAAAAAACACTATTTTGTAAGTTTTGGAGCTTCCGTTTTTACGCAGTACATTTTTCGGCAAAAATGACACCTTATGTTTGTTCTGTAGGTCCATACGGTTAAAATGATGCTCTAGTTGCATAGGTTCGATTTTGGATCACTTCAGAAACAAATCATGAATACATGCAGGAAAATGTATACGTTTAAAATGGTCATCTTCTGACCCCTATAACTTTTTTTTTTTTCTGTGTTCAGGGCGCTATGAGGGCTCATTTTTTGCGCCGTGATCTGAAGTTTTTAGCGGTACAATTTTTGTTATGATCAGACTTTTTGATCACTTTTTTGTGGTATAAAAAGTGATCAAAAATGCGATATTCTGGACTTTGGAATTTTTTTTGCGCGTACGCTATTTAATGTGCGGTTTAAAAAGTGGTATATTTTTATAATTCGGACATTTCCGCATGTGGCGATACCACACGTTTATTTTTATTTACACTGTTTTTTTTATTCTTGGAAATGCCGGGTGATTCAAACTTTTATTAGGGGAAGGGATAATTGAAAGGGTTAATGATTTTTTTACGCTTTTCTTATGCAATATTATAGCTCCTATAGGGGGCTACAACATTGCATTAACTGATCTTTTACACTGATTGATCCATCTCCATAGGAATGGATCAGTGTTTTCGGCGATTGAATGCTCAAGCCTGGATCTCAGGCTTGAAGCATTCATTCGGCGAGGAGAAGGTAAGAAGACCTCCTCCTGTGCTACAGCTGTACGGGATGCCGATGTTGGCGATCCCGAACAGCTCCCTGAGCTAGCCGGGCACTTTTACTTTCGTTTTTAGCCGCGCGGCTCAGCTTTGAGCACACGGCCAAAGGGTTAATAGCGCGCGGAACCGCGATCAGTGCCGCAGGCTATTAGCGGCGGGTCCCGGCATCACTATGACACCGGGCCCGCCGCGATATGATACAGGGTCATCATGTGACCCCGCGTTATATCGCAGGATGGGGACCCAGGACGTACCCATACGTCCTGGGTCCTTAAGAGGTTAAAATGTAGCGCCAGTGGTTTTCCTCTCGTGCCACCTTTGTCTACCCAGTACGCTTGTGCAGAGCTCTTAATATCCCGGATGTGCTCCATCATGCGTGTCCTAAGTTCTCTTGTGGTCATGCCAACATATATCTTGCCACACGGGCAACACGCATGATAGACAATATCCGAGGTACCACAACTCACATGATGCACAATGCGATACTGGCAGGTCCCTGCTTGGTTAGTAAATTCCTGAACCCTTTCCATCACCACACATGCCCCACAACTGCCTTAAGCATAATTACCCCATGGTGGTCCTTTAGTCCTAAATAGTTGTTGTCTTGGGGTGATGGGGGCATAGTGACTTAACAAGGTTAGCCCTTAAAATTAGGTGCACGTCTCGGGACGGTAATATTTCACTAAGTTTAGAATCACTAAATAGAATACCCCAGTGGCAGAAGATGATGTTTCGAATCCCTGACCACTGCTTATTGATCTGGGAAATAAACCTTGTTTTACCAGCTCCCTCTTCATCCTTCCCCTTCCTTGTATTAGAAAACTGAATAGGCAGTCAGTCATGTCTAGCTCCTATCCAATCCTAGATTAGGGAAGCTTGGGGGGTATCGTCGTTGCTCAAAATAATCAACCATATCCCTGGCTTGGTAATTAAATAAATCTTCATTTGAGCAGAATCTTCTCGCTCTTATTTGTCCCCTTGCTATGGCCTTTATTGTGTGGGGAGGGTTAAATGAGATGGCCACGAGGTAGGAGTTAACCGAGGTGTCATTCCTGTGTATATCCATAAGTACTTCACCAGCATTGACTTCCATGTTAAGATCCAAACAATCTATAACATTCTGACTATACTTACTAGTAAGTTTCACATTCATGGTGTTATTCTGTAAGGAACGCAAAAAATCCACTAAGCCACTGGTGGAGCTCTGCTAAACAAAAATAATGTAGTTGATAAATCAACGCCACAGGATGATGAACTGCTCATGTTGATGATCCCGATCGAGGATCATGGTCCTCTCCCAGTACCCCATAAATAAATTAGCGTATAAGGGCACACAAGGTGCCCCCATTGCAGTACCACTCAACTGTAATTAACCCCTTAAGGACCAACCCAAATAAACCTGTACGCCCCTGAAAGACCACGCCTGTTTTTTCAAATCGGGGATGTCTGTCTTTATTAGAGAATAACTCTGGTAACGTTTTGCCAATCACCATAATTCTGACATGTTTTTTTTGTCACAAGTTGTTCTTCATGTACATGGTAAAAGTAAGCCGATATATATTTGTATTTTTTTTTTTTTACAATGCAAAAAATCATGACATTTAAAAAAAAAAAATTATTTTAACACTTATAGGTTGCATATATTTATACTTCCTGACCAAATAGTTTATGAAATTTATACTTTCAGATGTCTACTTTATTTTGACAGCTTTTTTTTGTTTTTAATTAACATCTTAAATTAAATAGAAGTCTAACAATTTAACTTTAAATTTAGAAAATTTTGAAAAGTACATTTTTTTATGTGCTAACATAGGAACCCCCCCCCCCCCCCAAATGACCCCATTTTAAAAACTAGACCCCTCAAGGTATTTGCTAGGGGGTACAGTGAGTATTTTAACACCATAGTTTTTTGGCAGGAATTATTACAATGTCATGTGTTAAAAATTTGAAATTAGCATTTTTTCACATATGCATTTGTGGGGCATATTTTTTTGTACATCACTTCTGATTTTGCAAGAAATGGACCCTATATTTTATTAAGATGCTCAGCCCGTGTTCAGGAATACCCCCGCTTAGGCCATATTTGGTTCCTTGGCTGCGTGGTAGGACCCAGAAGGAGAGGAGCGCCATTTGGCTTTTAGGGCATCATTTTAGGCCGAAGGGATTATAGGCCACACTTCATGCCTGCAAAGGGTTTTAGCTGCCAGAACCATACAGAACCCCCACAAGTGACCCCATTTTGGAAACTAAACCCCTAAAGTATTCATATAGACCCCGCCCGCAGGGGATTACACACAGCACCCCGCGATCACGCTGCGGGGTGCTGCAGGGAAGACAGAGGGAGCTCCCTCTGTCAGAACAGAGCCAACAGTCATTTCCGACCGTGGCTGTAAGGATTAAACTGCCGGGACCGAAGTTTACTGTGTGTGTTACAGCAGAGTCCCTGCCGCGATCTTTTGGGTGCACTGGGCAGAACCCACGAGAACCATGAACGAGTATATACGTCCTAAAGGCGGAACGTGCATCCAGCCTGGACGTGTATACAGCCTGGTCCTTAAGGGGTTACTACCGGTCCTTAAAAACAAAAAAAATGTGTCTTCAAACAAAATCTAATAATTCAAGTAGTAACTCAACCAAATAAAGAGTGAGATTACTGGTACTGAAAAAGAACCTACATGCCTGCAGTCAGTCATCATGTGCAATGAAGGTATAAAGTGACTCTACATCACTAGTCACTATCACCAAGTCTTCCTCCAATTTCAGCCCTTCAAAACACTTCAAAACATCCGTGGAATCAAGGATTTATGAAGGCAAGGACTCAACCAGTGTCTTAGGATAGTGGTCAAGAAACTGGCAGGTCACCTCGGTCAAACTTCCCACCCCCGAAATTATTGGCTGACACGTATAGCGTAGGTAATCTAGGGTGTGCAACAATCAGACATTTTTTTAGTTATTACACCATCCTTCACCGCTTTTTTTGTAATATGGAGTCTAGCAAATAATTTTTTGGGATTACAGGGAAACCACTTATAAACTCGGGTGTCTGATAGCCGGCGTCTCACCTACTTATACATATCACATGGCCATATCATCATATTGCTCCCCTTACCTGAAGGATTCTAAATGACATCTTTCTTAATTCTCTCAGAGCTTGCCGTTCATCCCTAGGCAAATTGTCCCAGTGACTACTACGTAACTGCTTCAGCTCTTCAGTCACCATTTTATCAAAGACTTCAACCTGCGGATTCAGGGACGACGCGGGATAGGTCTTTGTTTTTTTTTCCTTTATGTGATCCGGAGTAGGATCGGCATCCATTCCCTAGGCCTCCCTCCATAATTCCTCCAAAGCTGCCAAAGCTTGTTCCTCACCAGATGAAACAGATCCGCTATCCGCGCCCTTAAAGAAATATTTCCGCAGAATAATCTTGCGAGCAAATATATGCAAATCTTTTGACAGCCTCGAAATAATCAAAATCATAAGCAGGGAAGAAAGTCAGACCCCAAGACAACACTCGTATCTGAGAGTCAGTGAATTGGTGTTGGGAAAGGTTAAATACCTTTGGTGCCTCCTTCTGAATTTTGGGGTGCTGCAAACTTTATCTTGCTGGTACCGGGTCATGACTGGGAGGTTGCCACCATTTTCTTCCACGCACTCCATGCTGATGGGAAGGAGAAGAAGCATGATGTGGCCACCCACCTCCTGATCTCTGCCATTTGTACTCCGCGTTATTAGAATAATTGGTCTGGTCACGTGTAAAATTTCCAGACCTTCTGAGCCTGAACTTCACTTTCCTACTTTATAAATTAATTATTCAATTCCGCTTCAAATGCTGCAAAACGATACGAACTCCACTCGCTGCTCTGGGTTTCCTTTAACTTATCAAATTCCCCTTCCAGTTGTTCTATGGACTTTTTATCCAATCCAATTACAGAGGTATCTGGGAAAGCTGGAGGCTTGGGTTCTCACAAAGCAAATGAAGATTAAAGGGGTACTCCGGTGGTCAACGTGTTTTTCCGTTTTTGACTTACCCTATTTGTTTTGTTTCATTTCTATTCTTGTTGTTTAGGCGACTATTTCCGTTCTTTGTTGTCTTTCTATCCCCCACTTTGTTTTCCTATCTTTGCTTCCATTTCCTGTTTCTTGCTGTACTGAAAACTATAAATCCCAGCATGCCACATGCCTTGCTGGTTTGGGGCGGCTCCTTTTTTTTTCTTCCTTTGTTCCACCCTACTATTTTCCCGGGTCGGCCCCCTTATACACAGCACACTAATATAATCAGCCCACGTTGAGATACACTGTCATACACACACAAAAGGGACTACAACTCCCAGCATGTGTCATTCAGGAGTCTTCAGTCTGTGGTATAACACCAGCATGCTGCCTCTGTAGTCTCCTGGGGGTTGTAGTTCACCACACCTCTATAGGGCATACACCAGTTTTTCCCAACCAGGGTGCCTCCAGGTGTTGCAAAACTACTACTACCAGCATGCCTGGACAGCCAAAAGCTGTTTGTGCATGCTGGGAGTTGTAGTTTTGATACAGCTGAAGACACCCTGGTTGGGAAACAATGCACTTTGTTTGTAATATACTGAATAGGCTTGGCCAGTGTTTCCCAATTAGTGTGTCTCCAGATGTTGCAAGACTACAACTCCCAGCATGCCCAACCAGTGTGCCTCCAGCTGTTGCAAAACTACAACTCCCAGCATGCCCAAAGTCTGTCCAGGCATGCTGAGTTGAAGTTTTGCAACAGCTGGAGGCACACTGGTTTGTAAACACTAGCATACACACACATAACAGGGACTACAACTCCCAGCATGTGTCATTCAGGAGACCCCCCCCCCCTTCACACATAAAAATCATCCCCAGTCCGAGATTTATTCCCCTGCAGTCTATACATCCCCAGCCCATGCACCTTGTTATCCTCCACTTCACATAATCTTCTTTCAGTGCAGACCTCCGTACTCAGAAGACAGGGGGGGGGGATGAGGAGCTGTGTAGGAGCTTCTTGCTCTCATGCACACCTGCGTCCTCCAGGAGGGGGCGTGGCTTATCTCTGTCATGTAAAAAAAAAAAAAACATGACATCTTGTCCACAGCCTAATACTAACATGTGGACAACAGAAAGAGATCCAACATAGAACTACATAGCTTCCTGGCCCAAACAGGTAAGAAAAAAAAGACACATGCTACACAAACATATAATAGATGTCAATGTATATTACGGTTTTAGGTCCGGTCCAAAAACGCATACGGGTCAAAACTCAGCCGACCGGAGTCGCCGTTTGACTCCGGTCGGGTCATTAAAGTAAATGGAGTCACGGGCTGAGCCGGCCGGGATTCGGGAGCGCCCGGATTTTAGAAACAGAATGTGTCGGCAGATAAGAACCATTTGGCCCATCTAGTCTGCCCAATAAACTTTATCCTATCAATATAGTCCCTGGCCCTATCTTATATGAAGGATAGCCTTGTGCTTATCCCATGCATGCCTAAACCCCTTCACTTTATTTGCAGCGACCAGTTCTGCAGGAAGGCTATTCCATGCATCCACCCCTCTCTCAGTAGAGTAATACTTACCGTATATTCCGGCGTCTAAGACGACCCCCAACTTTTACAGTTAAAATATAGAGCTTGGGATATACTTGCCGTAGAAGACTATCCCTCCTACCCCGATGTACAGTACCTTGTAGTCCCCCCCCACACATTAGGTAGGCAGCATGTTCCCCCACAATAGTAGGCAGCTCCCCCACATTAGGTCAGCAGCTCCCCCACATTAGGTCAGCAGCTCCCCCACATTAGGTCAGCAGCTCCCCCACATTAGGTCGGCAGCTCCCACACAATAGTAGGCAGCTCCCCTCCCCCAAAATGGTAGGCAGCTCCCCTCCCCCAAAATAGTAGGCAGCTCCCCTCCCCCACAACAGTAGGCAGCTCCCCTCCCCCACAACAGTAGGCAGCTCCCCTCCCCCACAATAGTAGGCAGCTCCCCTCCCCCACAGACATACAACTTCCAGCCATATAGAGTGTACGGCTGGAGGCTGTATGTCTATGCACTTCCCCCCACAGTGTTCCGGTCACCGCTCCTCCGGCCCGGGGTCACAATCTACTGCTATGGCCTATGGACCATAGCAGCAGTCCCGAGACCGGAGGAGTGGTGATCAGAACACTGTAGATGACGCGCCGCCGGTCACTCACCAGGCCCCGGCCGGCGCTCGTCATCCTGCGCCTCTATGGTTGTACGCACGGGACGTCACTGACATCCCGTGCGTACAACCATAGAGAGGTGGAGAAGTGCAGAAGGACCGGAGGTGTCAAATATTCTATATTCTGCCCGAGGGTTTTTACAACCCAGATGCATTAACTTGTACTTATGGTCAGGGCCTTACAGTGCGTATGGAACGTACGCCTACCTAACCTAACATACCATGATAACTATAACCCTATTTCCTATCCTGTAACAAGAATACCGGACATAACCTACCTTATCTAATCTGCGGCAGAGGTGTGCCCGTGCCGCCGTCGGGGGGTACACCTTAAGTGGGTATACCCTGAATGAGGCTGAAGGAAGACCTGAAAAAAGAGGGAGGGCTGATGGGTGGGACAGCGTGCACCTGAACCTGCACGTGCTGGTATTTATACCACCCAGGCCCCTCCCATAAACCCAGGTTGTCATTCAACCTTTCACTTATGGTCAGGGCCTTACAGTGCGTATGGAACGTACGCCTACCTAACCTAACATACCATGATAACTATAACCCTATTTCCTATCCTGTAACAAGAATACCGGACATAACCTACCTTATCTAATCTGCGGCAGAGGTGTGCCCGTGCCGCCGTCGGGGGGGTACACCTTAAATGGGCAAAAAACAGCATGCCTAGGGGAGTGGTATAATATGCCCTTGTGATACCAGAGCCTGAGCTGCCAACCCAGCCTTCAGGCCATGTTCCCAACCCCCTCAGCGAATATCCGATATTACTGCGGACATCCCTATGATGACACCTACCTCACCAGAAGCCCTAGCTACCATCTAGACACCATGTGCATATTCGCCACCCGAACTTGCTGAATGGACTGACCAACCCGTTCCCTATCCTACTGTACCACATGACGCACTATCCGTAAACCTAGTATGTAGTTTCCAGGATTATGGCCAAAACCTGACAACCGTAGGGAGCCCTAAAAAGAAACCCAAGTGTCATGAGATACAGAACATTACAGATATATACTGCCGATACCACGAACTATTCCCTAAATCAACGACCATAACTATGGGAGAAAACAACTAACTGAACCATGTTAACATGTGTGCACAGGTCACCTGTAAATGATCACTTAATACCGGTATAACAGTCGTATGCTGCAAATGAGTCAGAACATACGACTATGCAGTGCATCCCACCTGAGAACGTGACAGGCATGACGGGTATACAGCTGCCTATGTGTAGTGCCGTTACTGCTCTGAAAACGTGTCAGCAACAATAACCAAGTAGTATATCCCACCTGAGGACGTGTCAGGCATATCAGGTATATATTCCTCTATGTGTCCTGCTGCTACTGCTCGGGAAAACGTGCCCAAAACAATAGCCCAAATGATGTATTCCCCTGCAGACGTGGCAGGCAGTGAGAGAATATCCGTAACCTGTAAACGTAACCAGATTCAAAATGGTTGATAATGCGCCTATGTGCCTGATGCAAATGACCATCACGTGTAAGATCCGTGCACTGTGGTAACCATGAAAGTAAGCACTATGCCTAGCACGTAGTGTCATACCCGCAACAATGACGTAAGCGTATGACTACTGTATGCAAAGTAAGATAGCTTGACGTAGAACCTATAACGGTGGTATGTTAACGTAACCTGACCTATTCATGAACGTAGAATCAGGACTAAGTAACCTGCTTAAAATAACGCACGTGTACGGAGACCTTTACTGGGTACCCGAAACAAAAGGGCAGATAAGCCTCGCGTCATGCAAGTAGTAACTTATACGTAGAATGCCCGAACTTACGTGGCGCATGTGCCGTAGTAAATGCTATGATAGTAAGCGAAATTACATGAGGTATACATACCCATATTATAGCAACCAGACTCAGTACACCCGTAAATGATCACTTTAATACCGGTATGGCAGTCGTATCCTGGAAACGTGTCAGAACATACGACTATACAGTGCATCCCAACCTGAGGACGTGACAGGCATAACAGGTATACAGCTGCTTATGTGTGGTGATGTTATTGCTCTGAAAACGTGTCAGCCACAATAACCAAGTAGTATATCCCACCTGAGAATGAGTCAGGCATATCAGGTATATACTCCTCTGTGTGCTGCTGCTATTGCTCAGGAAAACGTGTCTGAAACAATAGCCCAAATGATGTATTCCCCTGCAGACGTGGCAGGCAGGTTTAGAATATCCACAACCTGTAAACGGGACATGCCCCAAAATGGTGAAAATGCACTCAGTAAGACATGTCTAACCCAATTACCATAGACACCTATGCTTACCATGGTGGGAAAACATGATCCCGTTATACTATAGCCCGGTAAGCGTGTAATACCATATGGAAGGCCTACGGGTATGTGTAAGCTATATGGAATTTGATCGCATTAATCGTATGGAACACCACGTGTTATGCCGTATAGACACCTAAGCGTATGATAACGTGTGGAAACCTATGCGTATGCCACGTATGTGACATGAGCGTGTTGTACCCTATGGTGAACAATAGTATGCCATGGCATATGGAAATATGAATGAAATCTCGTAATGCAACATCAACGTTTTGAGCCTTCAGAAACCTGAGAGTCACACCATCTAAACCATAATCGTGTTATCCCTAATGGAAACTGAGCGTGTAACTGAATGGAACATACAAGTATGTATACTGTGTGCTAATTACCAGTACACACACCGAATGGTAAAACACCCGCGCGCACCCCGTATGCCAACCACAGGCGGGCACACCGTACAGAAAACACCGGCATGCCCGCCGTACAGTAGACCCCAGTGCGCGCACCCACAACAACCGCCGGCATGCACCCACAACAACCACCGGCATGCACACCGCATGGCAACCACCAGCGTGCCTACAGAATGGAAATGCCATCGTGTATACCGTTATGAAAATGCCATCGTGTGTACCGTACGGAAAATGCCATCGTGTATACTGTACTGAAAATGCAACCATGTATACTGAACGGAAAATGCAACCGTGCCTGCTGTACAGAAGATACAATTGCGTATACTGTATGGAAAGTGCAATCATGTATACTGTACGGAAAAAAGCAATCATGTATACTGTCCGGAAAAAAGCAATCATGTATACTGTACCGAAAGTGCAATCATGTATACTGTACGGAAAATGCAATCGTGCCTGCTGTACCGAAGATACCATCGCGTATACTTTATGGAAAGTGCAATCATGCATACCGTTCAGACAATACCATCGGAAAATACAATCGTGTATACTGTATAAAGAAAATACGAACGTATATTATATAGAAAAGTGAGCGTGTCTACTGTACTGGAAATACGAACGTGTATCCTGACCTGAAAATACTAGAATGCATACTATACTGGAAATACGAGCGTGTATACTGTTCTGGAAATACGAGAATACTGTACTGGAAATACTAGCGTGTATACTGTACTGGAAATACGAGCATGTATACTGTTCTGGAAATACGAGCATGTACACTGTGTGAAAGAGTAAGCGTTCATACTGTACGAATTACAGTCATGTGTACCGTATGAAACACCAGTGTAAATATTGCATGAGAAACACGAGTGTGTACATCGTAAGAAACCCAAGCGTGTAATCTATATGGAAAATGCAAGCGTGCCTACCTTACAAACGCGTATACTGTGTGAATGTACAATCGCATATTTGTATGCAAATACCATCACATGTTCTAGAGAAAACGAGAGTGTATACTGTATGCAAATACAAGCATCTATACTGTATGCAAGACAAGCGTGCATTCTACCTGGATGATAAAAGCACTTACACTGTAGGACACACAGCGTACACACTGTATGAAAATCCAAGCGTGTTCTTGAAAATACAAGCGTGTCATACTGTATGGCAATGCGGGCGTGTCCTTGTATGAAAACCCAAGCGTGTCCTACTGTATGAAAATATACGTGTGTTCTATTGTACGAAAATACAAGCGTATTCTATTGAACAAAATACAAGCATGTTCTATTGTATGAAAATACAAGCGTGTTCTATTGTATGAAAATACAAGCATGTACTGTAAGGACAATACAAGCGTGTATACTGTAAGGAAATATAAGCGTGTATACTGTAAGGAAATATAAGCGTGTATGTTGTATGGAAAAAACAAACGTGTATACTGTATGGAAAATGCCAGCGTGTGTACTGTATGGAAAATACAAGCGTGTATACTGTATGGAAAATACAAACGTGTATACTGTATGGAAAATACCAGCATGTATACTGTATGGAAAATACAAACGTGTATACTGTATGGAAAACCAGCGTGTATACTGTATGGAAAATACAAACGTGTATACTAAATGGAAAATACCAGCGTGTATACTGTACGGAAAATACAAACGTGTATACTAAATGGAAAATACCAGCGTGTATACTGTATGGAAAATACATGCGTGTATACTGCATAGAAAATACCAGCGTGTATACTGCATAGAAAATACCAGCGTGTATACTGTATGGAAAATACAAGCGTGTATACTGTACGGAAAATACTAGCGTGTATACTGTATGGAAATGCAAGTGTGTATGCTATATGGTAAATGCAAGTGTGTATACCGTGTAGTAAATGTAAGTGTATACTGAACGAAAATATATGCGTGTATACTGTATGGTAACATGTAATGACTGCACGGTGTAAATGCTATGAGTGACTGCACGGAGTGAAAGCTATGAGTGACTGGATGGTATAAATGCTAGGTGACTGCCAGGTATGAATGCCGAGTGACTGTACGAAATAAAATTCTGTGAGCGACTGTGCATTATCAACTGTTATGAGTGACTGTATGGCACAACTTTGTGAGCGGCTGCATGGCATGGCCGCTACGTGAACCGTCAGCCACCATTAAACGTGGTCCGTGGGGACCCTGCGCCCGGCAGGGAAACCTCGGGTGTGATAAGTGGAGGAGGGGAATTGCACCGGAGACTTCCCCCTTGGCGTACCCGCGGCCCTGTGGTCGCGGGGAGTCGGGCCCTTAGATGAGTCCCCCGTCTATGGGGAAGCCGATGTATTGACCCGCTTGCAAGTTTTAGCTCCGCCCCTTTGCATACCACGCGGCCCGGCGACGCCGCCCCCAGCAAACAGGGAGGACGCCGATCCCGCCGCCCTGAGCCACGGGGAGTGAGGAGGAGGAGAGCCTGGCGCGAGAACCATGCCAGGCACCATGACAGTCATGGGCTCCGCCCCCCCCGACCACGCGGCCGGGCGACCGAACGAGGCTGAGCAAGAGGAGGAGGTGACCCGGCGCAGAAATCCAGGTGAAGGACCAGCCGGGCACCGAGACGGCAGTGGGCCCCGCCCCCCCCCCGCACACCAAGTGACCCGGCGGCACCGCTCTGGTGATCGGGGTGGGGGGGCAGGGGGGGGTAAACCGATCTTGCCACTCGGCCACGGGTGGCGGGAACCCCGGTAAAACTCCCAGGCAAGGGATTCGGGCCCACCCGCAGAGGTCAGAATCTCCTCCGCCGCTCCGGCAACCCAGTAGCCGCCAAGGCCCCTCCCCATGCACCGTCCAGCAGAGTTAAAACGGCAACGGGGGGGGGGTCCAGGGGCCACCGCAAAGAGAGCGGAGGAGAGTTCGGGAACCCGGTGCGTAAGTGGGAACATAATAAAAAGACTGGAGGTGCTGAAACCGTGGCCGGGGCTGACCGAGGGCGCCCTCCGTGCTCCGGCTTACCTCCGGAGAGTGGGCTGCCGCGGATGTCGGCACGCCGGCCGGCCCCGGCCGCTTACCATTACCCTGAAAACCGTGACTCCTGTGCATCAGCTGACTGGCGTGTCAGCTGATCCCCTACAGCGTGACGTCCAACGTGCACCTGAACCTGCACGTGCTGGTATTTATACCACCCAGGCCCCTCCCATAAACCCATGTTGTCATTCAACCTTTCACTTATCCACATTAAATTTCAGTTGCCAGGGTTCTGACCATTCTTCTAGTTTGCTTAAATCCTTTTCCATTTGGCATATCCCTACAGGAACATCAAAACTGTTACATATATTTGTGTTAGGTTGAACTCTATGGTCTTTTTTTTCAACCTTACAAACTATGTTACTATGTTACATGTCAGGGTAAGTCTAGATAAGAGGCCCAAAATCAATTTTACACAGAAAAATTTTATTTACACACATTCAAAATGTTCTTCCATTTCAGGAAAATTGCCTTATTTTAGTTCTGATGTATATCTTAACACCAGGGTGATTTAATTTTCTTATCAAACTGTAAATAAATTATTTGCAACAATTTTACATGTGGTTTAGCATTTAAGCCACATACAACTTGACACAAACCTGAAAAAAAATGACATCTGTTCTAAAATATGCATAGAACATTAATACTAGGCAAGTAGAAAAAGTTCACGGTTTAGAATTTTTTATGTTACAAAAAAAAACACAAAAAATGAAACATTTGAAACCAGTTACATTATTAAAATGTACAAAGCCCAATCGCCCTTTTTACAGCAATGTAATGCATGTCGTCCCTATACATTGAGAACAGGTCTGTAAGTAACCAATAGTGCTTTAACATAGTGGTAAAGTGGATCAGCAGCTTAAGATGGGTTATCCAGGGATAGAAACATAGGGCTAATTTCTTCCAACCTCTGTTCTCAGGTTGTGTGTGGTAATGCAGCTCAATTTTATTGGAGACAGGGTGGTGCTATTTTTGGAAGAAATTAGCTCTGTGTTTCTCTGCCAGGATAACCCCTTTAAAGGCATACTCCGCTGCTAGACCGGTTATTCCTTATTCAAAGGATAATGGATAACATGTCTGATTGCGGGAATCCGGGTGCTGGGGACCCCCCTTCATCTCTGCCGCAGCACTCCAGTCATCCGGTGCACAGAGCAAACTCCGCTCCATGTTGGATGGCTGGCGATCAACAGCTGCCCCTCGATTCAGGTCTATGGGAGGAGGCGTGATGGCTATGTACTAGCTGTCATACCTCCTCCCATAGATATGAATGGAGGGGGCGTGACAAGGCTTCGGTGACCGTAATACCGCAGCGAAGGCCCAGAAATCGCTGTGGTCCAATCGGCCAGACCCCAGCAATCAGACATGTTATCCCCTATCCTTTGGATAGGGAATAACATGTCTAGGGGTGGGGTACCCCTTTAGAGATTTTTCAGGATAGGCCATCAATATCAGATGGTTTTAGCACTTTCCCTGCTAATCAGCAGAGTTGCCATACTGCATGCATTACCTAGTTTTAGACAATAGTAAGGCTGTGTTCAAAGTTCAGAATTTCCGGCCAGAAATAAAATCTGTCTGGAGATTCCAAGTGCTGCCAGTGTCAACTGCCCATAGACGGCAATGTCTGCAGAGCGGAAATCCATCAGAACATTGAACAAGTCCAATGTTCTGGAAGTTTGAGCGGACTTTCCAGGCAGAAGGTCAGTCTCTAAAACTCTGCAGTGTGCACTGTGCAGCAGAATTCCATTGCCAGCAATGAGATTCTGCTGCACCAGAATTTCCGAGTGGAATTTCAAAACAAAAAGGAATTCCAGTCGGATATTCCCTAGTGTAAACCCGGCCTAACAGTCACATTTTTGTGTCCTATTAAAGCTTGATCATGGGTCTAATGACCAGTTCAATTCATAAGACCAATAGTCAGACCAAGACATTTGTCTAAGCTTATTTTGAAAAACCACTATTTACTAAGAAATTGCGCACAATAATCTAAAGCAGACGTCAATGAAAGTGTATACAGCAGATTTTAGACAGAATATGTATTTTCAAATCTTCAGCATGCTCTACAGTATATGCTCTGGAATAGAGATGAGCGAACTTACAGTGATTCGATTTGTCACGAACTTGGCGGCTCGGCAGTTGCTGACTTTAGCCTGCATAAGTTAGTTCAGCTGTCAGGTGCTCCGGTGGGCTGGAAAAGGTGGATACAATGGACACAGTTCTAGGAGAACTGTACTTTGCATCATACAGCCTTAAAGCTGTGGCAAAATTCCAAAGGGTGAAACAGTCAGCAAAAACTGGGGCAGATTTTTCAGGCAAGTTTTGCAGCAGTTTTTTTAATGCATCTCTGCCAGACTTTGTCTAATCAGCATATGGCCAACCTGTTTTTCCTCTTTTTTAAAATTTATTTTTTTACACTAATTTCATATTTAGGGAAGCTTACCCCTCCTCCTCTTCTATCAAGTAACTAAAGTATTTTTTTCAGTACTTAGGGTTCTCAATTGTTAAGAAAGCCTACTCACAAGGAAAGAGGAGGCTGTTGGTAAACAAAAATAAACCCTTTCATTTATTTGAAAGGCATCACTATTTTATATAAGGAAAAAAATCTGGTACATTTCATAGACACCAAGCCTAGACTCCCTGAGCTGTGTTTGTTGTGTCGTGTAGCCCTACAGTTATAACATTTTCTCATGACAAACCATGTCTAAATGTTTCCTGCAGGGCATGTTATCAGCATAGAAGATTACCCCACTTGGACATGGGCAAGAACGGAAAGCAGCTTTAAGACAGACTGGTGACAATTAACAATTAGTCAATTAACAAGGGTTGGAAACACACTAAGGCCATGTTCACATAACTGAAAATGCATGGAATATCTGCCAGGAAAACACAGGCAGACAATCGGCACATTTGAATGTTCCAGCGGGAGCTAAGGCTTGGAAATGTGCTGTCTCGTAAACCGCAATGCATTTTGGATCAGAATTTGCAGAAAAAATAGAAATGTCTTTTCTTTCTGAGGACGCCAGAATCAGCATTTCTGCGGCATGTTTCTGCCACAGAAATTCCATTGCGTTCACATTGCAGCAGAATCCCATTGAAATCAATGGGAATCTGCTGCAGCTGAATTTTTAAGAATATCCTGCAGAATTTCGCAATGATATTCTGCCGTGTGAACACAGCCAAAGAGGGATCAGCTGATCAATCCCTTTAAGTGGCAAATACAGTTTGATCTACATGTGTAACTAAAACTTCCTGATTATCGTAGGGCTAGCATTACTACTAAAATATACACACTTTTTTTTTAATTGGAAATGATCCTTTACCTTAAGGGTAAAAAAAAATACACACTTTACAACTTAAAATAAACTAATGTTCCTGATGACCCTGTGCTGTCCCAATTACCATAAGAAGATTACAAGCCATAAACTGTACACTTAAAAGATTATTTGTCTGCCCTGTGTATACACCAACTAATTCACTGGACGAGCCATCAGAAAGAGCATTGCAATATGTATTTCTAATATCCCATAAACGAACAGAGTTGTCCATTGAAGCAGAGGCAATTAAGGTACTATCTGGGCTAAAGGAAAGACTGTTGACATTATCAGTATGCCCTCTCAGTTCCTTGTAAAGAGTACCTGATGCCAAATCCCATAGTTTAAGTCGATGGTCCTCCCCAGCAGAAGCCAAGTACCTCCCATTAGGGGAAAAAGCAAGAGCAAGTACAGGACCTCGGTGACCAGTAAAAAGCCTCACAGAATTTCCCTGCTGACTGCTCCACAAACGAACAGTTTTGTCTGAAGATCCTGTAGCAAGGTAATTGGAATTAGGATGGAAGTTTACACAGTCCACATCTGCTAAATGTCCAGAATATATCCGGAGAGGAAATGTCCGGTCAAATGACCAAAGTCTGGCTGTACGATCATGGGAGCCACTCGCAAAAAACAAACTACAAGAGCTAACATCTAGATCCCATATTGGGTATGCATGACCTTCATAAAGGACTGTGTTAGTAAAACTGTTCAAATCCCAGTAACGAATTGAAGCATCTTCAGAGCATGACAAAAGGCCTGCACTGTTTGACAGGAAACGTGTACTATAAACTGGTCCACAGTGGCCTCTTAGTATCTTCATTTCAGTTCCTGCCTGGTCAGCAAGTCCATCCTGTTAATTATAAAAATAAATTAAATTAAATAATAAACTAAATGTTTAAAAGTATTCGAAAGCCAATCTAATTAGCTAATTTTTATACATGGATATTGTCCAATGCATCTATGCTCTACTTTGATAGTATTATCTTTGACTAAATCTAGGACATGATCAAAAATGGCGCAAAACAAGTAGCAGCATTAAGGTATTTCAATGTAAAGGACTACAATAGCAGTGCCCTTTTTAAAAGGACTGCACGATTTGTACCTTCACTGTAATGTTAATCCTACTAGTAAAAGTGGTTACACTACTGGATTAAAGGCAATCCTTTCTTTATTGCTAACAACATTCAAAGTCTTTTTTTTTTGGGGGGGGGGGTGGAGGGGTTTTAATCTAGGGCTACGTTCACACTACGCACACTATGTTTTAACCATACGGTCACCATATCCTGCTGGCGGGAGTGAAAATCGTGTGGTCCCGTATTTCAGCAGACCCAACCCCATATAATTTATTTGAATGAGCAGACCAGTCAGATTGAATGAGCCAGAGTTAGACTCTGAACGGCTCATTTTTGCCCCGTATCCGGTTTTGTGACCGGTCTGCTCATTCAAATGATACGGGCCAGGTCTGGCTGGGGTACGGGAGCACCTTATTCCTGTGTCCCCCCCCCAAGCCGAATCTGGTGACCGTATCATCAAAACATTGTGTGAACCCAGCCTAAGAGAGATCTAACTAAGTAATGTGGAGGGGGTGGGCTGCCTGCCTAATTGGTAGGAGGAAGCTAATATAGGGGCTTACTACTACATGGGACACAAAGGGTACCTGACTGCCATACATGGGCACAGACACGGTGCCAAACTATTATATAGGAGCAGAGAGAGGGCATCACTAATATATAGGAGCATAGAGGGGGCCTAATACTATATGGGACACTGAGGGGGCTTACTAATATATGGGGCACAGAAGCCTTATAGCTATATGACTATATATAGCTATATGGCACTATTATTATATAAGGCAATATTGATGGGAAGTTTGTATAGAGATGAGATAATGCTGAAGCGAACAGTCTAAGATGTAAACATATATACACACACACAGTAATACTCTGGTCTTTTTTCAACCTTATGAACTATGTTACAGAGTCCATCAAGTTCAACCTACAGTGGTGCAGAAAAGTATTTAGTTAGCCACCAATTGTGCAAGTTCTCCCACTGAAAAAGAGGAGAGGCCTGTAATTTTCATCATAGGTATACCTCACCTATGAAAGACAGAATGAGAAAAAAAAATCCATAAAATCCCATTGCCTGATTTTTTAAGAATTTATTTGCACTTTATGGTGGAAAATAAATATTTGGCCACCTACAAACAAGCAAGATTTCTTTTTTTTTATTGTAATTTTTATTAAAGATTTTGTCAAGTAAACATCCCAAGTAATGGAAAAGGTTATACAAATAACATCAGAAGGGTCGGAACAGACGCCCCAGGTAGGGTAGAGAGAGGAAAAAAGAAGAGAGGAAGGAAAGAAGGAGAAGAAAGCAAATAAATCAAGTTGGTTGATGATCAGAAAAACTGTCCCACGGTTCACATACTGATAGAAACAAGGGGATACAGTTATTCAAAGAAGCCGCGAGAAATTCCAAGGAACAGATCTCACGTATTCGGGGTAACAAGTCAGACTCAGAGGGACATTTATCAATGTTTGCTTATGTATTCTTTTTTTTTTAGTAATTTTTTTTCCTTATGTGTGACTTATTTATCAACTGGTTTCTACCTGTTGATAATTTTCTTTTACGTAAGCAATTTTTCGTTTTTTACTTTGGTAGTAGCTTTTTCTGCTCCATGTTTAAGCTGGAATAAATTTAGTAAATTTTTAACCTTGTTGCGACTTTTTTTTGCGCAGTTGCAACTGTCGCAGTTGATAAATACCCGACTAAAGCAAATCCATTTTGAAAAATTTACTACGTAAGCAAGTTTGTCGCACGAAAACACACACGTAGTCGCAGTTGTGACAATTTTGCGACAATTATAGTAAAGAAAACCTGACTAAACCCGTTGATAAATGTCCATCATGGGGAGGAAGAGTCCTTTTCCAACACTTCGCTATAAGGGTTTTAGCAGCTAAGACAATATGCATGAAAAGCTTAAACAACTTCTTAGAGTAGGAGGAGAGAGGTGAAGAAGGTAGACCAAGGGATCCAGAGGGATCGAAACACCCAGGGAGTCAGAGATTAGGCACTGCACTTTCTTCCAATAATCCACCAGGAAAGGACAGTACCAGAAAATTTGAAATGCCAAACCCAGCCCCACCCCACCCCACCACGCCAGCATTGAGGAGGGATAACCGGTTTAGTCTATTCAATTGTTCCGGAGTGTGATAACAGCCCATAATCAGTTTATATTGGATTTCAAACAAGCAAGATTTCTGGCTCTCACAGACCTGTAACTTCCTTTTAGGAGTCTCCTGTCTCCACTTGTTACCTGTATTAATGGCACCTGTTTGAGGTTGTGGAAAGGTGTCTTTTATACTGATAAGTTCAAACAGTCACACTCCAAACTCCACTATGGCCAAGACCAAAGAGCTGTCAAAGGACACCAGAAACAAAATTGTAGTTCTGCACCAGGCTGGGAAGACAATCTGCAATAGGCAAGCAGCTTGATGTGAAGAAATCAACTGTGGGAGCAATTATTAGAAAATGGAAGACATATAAGACCCCTGATGATCTCCCTTGATCTGGGGCTCCACACAAGATCTCACCCCGTGATGTCAAAATGATCACAAGAATGATGAGCAAAAATCCCAGAACCACACGAGGAAACCTAGTGAATGACCTGCAGAGAGCTGGGACCAAAGTAACAAAGGCTACCATCAGTAACATACTACCACCAGGGACTCAAATCATGCAGTGCCAGATGTGTCCCCCTGCTTAAGCCAGTACATGTCCAGGCCCGTATGAAGTCTGCTAGAGAGCATTTGGATGATCCAGAAGAGGATTGCAAAAATGTCATTTGGTATAAACTCAACTCGTCGTGTTTGGAGGAGAAATAGTGCTGAGTTGCATCCAAAGAACACCACACCTACTGTGAAGCATGAGGGTGGAAACATCATGCTTTGGGACTGTTTTTCTGCAAAAGGGACCAGGATGACTGATCCTTGTAAAGGAAAGAATGAATGGAGCCCCGCATTGTGAGATTTTGAGTGAAAACCTCCTTCCATCAGCAAGGGCATTTAAGATGAAACGTGGCTGGGTCTTTCAGCATGACAATGATCCGAAACACACCGCTCGGACAATGATGGAGTGGCTTCGTAAAAAGCATTTAAAAGGTCCTGGAGTGGCCTAGCCAGTCTCCAGACCTCAACCCCATAGAAAACCTTTGAAGGGAGTTGAAAGTATGTGTTGCCCAGCTACAGCCCCGAAACATCACTGCTCTAGAGGAGATCTGCATGGAGGAATAGGCCAAAATACCAGCAACAGTGTGTGAAAACCTTGGGAAGACTTACAGAAAATGTTTGACCTCTGTCATTGCAAACAAAGGGTATATAACAAAGTATTGAGATGAGCTTTTGATATTGACCAAATACTTATTTTCCACCATAATTTGCAAATAAATTCTTTAAAAAAATCAGACAAGGTGATTTTATGGAATTTTTTTTCTCATTATGTCACTCAAAAAGATGAGAGGCCTGTAATTTTCATCATAGTATAAGTGGGAGAGCTTGCACAATTGGTGGCTGACTAAATACTCCTCCTCCCCCCCCCCCCCCCCCCCAATGTATTACCTATTTTCTGTATTTTTTTTTTTAATTAATTAATTTTTTTTTGTCCTCACAAGGCAGTTTTTTCCAAACAGTTTGTCTCCAGTTGTTGCAGTACTACAACTCCCAGCATGCCGAGACACCCAAAGGCTGTCTGGGAATGCTATGAGTTGTAGTTTTGCAACAGCTGGAGACACAGTGTTAGGAAAAGAATGTCGTGGGGACTACTACTTGCAATCTTGTGTCTCAGCTGATTGGGACTACCGCAGGTGTCCCGATCAGCTTTACTGAGCTACAGGAATGAGTTTTCGGCATTTTAGACACCACAATCAACTTTGATCACGGCGCCTTAAGGGTTAAAGGGGTACTCTGCTGCTCAGCGTTTGGAACAAAATCTATGTCCCTCCTCCTGAGAGAGGGGTGCACCCTCATGTCACTACGCCCTGCCCCCTCAATGCAAGTCTATGGGAGGGGACGTGACAGCCGTCACACCCCCTTACATAGACTTGAATTGAGGGGGCGGGGCTATGACATCACGCGCTCCCAACGCCGGCTCCAGCGTTCTGAACAGTTTGTTACAAACGCTGAGCAGCAGAGTACCCCTTTAATGCCAGACATTACTCGGATCAGTGATGTTCGGTGTGAGGTGCAGAACAATTTTACTTCGGCCCCTCCTCTCATCTGTTCAGAAATTTCCAAACATACAGCGAGGGGAAAGGGAAGGCAGAGATTCAGGATGCAGTTCTGCACCTCCCTCAGCCCCGTACAGAGCTCCCTCCTCGCCTCTCCCTCAGGAGGAGGGACATAGGTTTTCACAGCCCCACTCCTGGACGGAGAATTTGACAGCTGTGAAAATCTACGTCCATGGGGCTGTGGGAATGGGGTCACTATGAAGAGAGCTCAGCTCCTTGGCTCACTTCATAGACCAGCTGTGCCGTTTATAAATGGCTGCCAGCTGTTGTGGGGTTAACCTCCTCCCAGCGATTGGCACTGCTGGGAGGGGAAACCGTGGCACTCAGGCTGGAGGGGCTCGAAACAGTTTCCCCTTTCAGATAAATGTTGTGAAGGCCAAAATTGTTACATCGCAATCCCTAATTGGACATTTTGATTGGGATTGCAATATATCATCCTTATTGACATGTCAGAGATGCAACGTTTCAACGGCATCACACCGTTACACAGTAGGGATCGACTGATTATCTTTTATTATCGGCCGATATTCACGATTTTGGACATTATCGGTATCGGCAATTACCTTACCGATATGCCGATAATGCCCCGCCCCCAGCCAGAGACGAACGCCGCCCCATCCCTGGTTTTATAATTACCTGTTCCCGGGGTCCGCGATACTTCTGGCTCCTGCGGCGTACACATGATGTCACAAATTTAGCACCTTATATATAGCTATCTGTGTAACCATTGCCCTATGCTTGATAATGACGACGGTGTGATGCCGTAGAAATGATGCATCTCCGATATGGGTCAATAAAGCACTGTTTGGTGTTTTACTTATACCTGGGTGTGCTGCCGGATTTTTGCAACTTGGATCCATCTATCCAAAAAAATAAAATATATGGGAATATGCAAAGCAGCTCATTACACCACCTTAACCTTGAGCTGCTTTGCATATTCCCCAACCCAGAATGCCCACGGAGTGCAAAATGGCCTTATGAAGCTCCGTCATACCAGGAGTGGTAAGCTCTCCCTGAGATAAATACTCATCCCCTTTATTTTTATTTATATATATATATATATATATATATATATATATATATATATATATATATATATATATATATATATCTCTATATCTCATATATATATATATATATCTCTCTATCTCTATATCTCATATATATCTATATATCTATATATCTATATATATATATATATATATATCTCATATATATCTCTATATATATATATATATATATATATATATATATATATATATATATATATATACATACACACACACACACACGCACACGCACACACACACAGGCACATATTTCTATAAGAGCTTAAAGCTCACTATGGCTTACAGGTTTTCTGGGATTTCTGATTATATCTACTGTATTATGTTGAATTAAATCAATATGTCATCCTGCAGAAAATAATATTTGTGGCTATAACTTGTAATTCACAAGTTGAGAGAAAGATGCAGCTGCCATATACAGTGAAACCTCTGCAAAAGAACACATCTTTAAGATCACCCACTTATTCAGACCAGCTTTAGTGTGACGATTGTCTGTTCGCCACACATTATGCATTCTTCGAGAAGACCACTTCCTTAAAAGACCACTTTTCAATTACCATTTTGGTTGGTTCTTAAAGTGGTTTCACTGTACATTGCAATGCATTTTTGAGAAGGTGATGCCCAAATTGTTTGAATAGTTTACTTATCAATGTGAAGTCAAAAATATATAGTAAAGCATGTTATTTTTATATAGATCAACTAAAATTAAGAAAAAAGTAATAAATGGGAAAATTGCTAGGCTACTGATTTTGTATTCTAAGTTGCAAGTTAAGGGATACCCTGGATTTTCAGCTTTGAGTAGCAGCACCCACACTACTCTCAAAGACTCACTGTTAACAGGAGAGCTAATAGCCTTCCTGCACACAAGGGTTCTTAACAGTACTTGTCATAAACAACTCTGTTTTTTCTAAAAGCACAGTGAGTCATTCCCCATACATGCAGAGTAGTAAAGGATATGGGTCTCTTGGCAGGGATGCCCTTGTCCAAATAGATCAGACTTCTGGAGCACTCACTGATAAAAAACACAAAAAATAAATTAAGAATTCTGTTGTCCAACACTTACAGAAAAAACTAAAAAAGGTAGTAGCAGCGGACAACGCGTTTCAAAGCATACTTTCTTCATCAGGTCCATCAAAATTTGTTGTGCGCTGTTACAAGAATTCTGTTGTCCATCAGTGAGTGCACCAAAAGTCGGATCTTTTCGAACAAGGGTATCCCTGCCAGAAGACCCACATCCTTTCCTACTCTACATATTCCTTTACCTTTGCATAATGGTACCGACGGAAAGCTGCCACCAGGATTTAGATTAATAAATCCTACAAATGTTTTACAGGTGAGCAAGTGCTCATATTCCACTATTCCCTGTACCGCCCTCCTTTTTTGCATATCCAGGTAACGGCACTATTAGCACCATTCTCTTTTTTTTTTCTCTTGTCAACCCTATTCCTCACACAGGGAGATCATAATAACCAATGGCCAGGGTTTAAAGGGGTACTCCGGTGGAAAACTTTTTTTCAAATCAACTGGTGCCAGAAAGTTAAACAGATTTGTAAATTACTTCTATTTAAAAAAACCAAACCTTCCAGTACTTATTAGCTGCTAAATACTACAGAGGAAATTATTTTCTTTTTGAAACACAGAGCTGACTGCTGACATCATGAGCACAGTGCTCTCTGCTGACCCTCTGTCCATTTTAGGATCTGTCCAGAGTAGGAGAAAATCCCCATAGCAAACATATGCTGTTCTGGACAGTTCCTAAAATGGACAGAGATATCAGCAGAGAGCACTGTGCTCCAAAAAAAAAATAATTTCCTCTGTAGCATTCAGCAGCTAATAAGTACTGGAAGGATTAATATTTTTTTTAATCAAAGTAATTTACGAACCTGTTTAACTTTCTGGCATCAGTTGATTTAAAAAAAAAAAAATAAAAGTTTTCCACCGCAGTACCCCATTAAGTGAAAACAATGTAGGCTTCGGGTGCACCTTGCAAGAAGATATTTTCTATCAGCAGAGGTGGCACAGACAAGACTACAGGATAATGTAGTCACTTCCAGTATGAACATAAAAAGCAGAAGTTTCAGCCATATTCTCCAACTCTCACTTTACATTCTTTTCAGTTTGTCGTAGAAAAGGTTCCTTTTAAACCTACAGAGCCAGTCTCTTTGAATATGTAGTCTAATCTGCAAGCATCATGTTAGAGAGCAAGTGGAGCATAATTATGTGAGTATAATTTCGTGGGGGAAAAAAAATCCAGGATAACATGTCATTCTGTGACAGCTTTGTATATATGCACACTTGTACACAGAAAGCTGGTCATCACTGAGTAGGACTGCCAATGACTATTTAGCACAGAATAAGCAGAACTCTACATGAATAAAAGACAAGTTGTCCTGGAATTGCAAAAATATATATCAATCTGCTTAATTCCAGCTTCTCTATAATATGGTGCCTGAAGACTGGACTACATTTTCAATGACCGGGGCATTGAAAATGTAGTTCAGTCTTCAGGCACCATATTATAGAGAAGCTGGAATTAAGCAGATTGATATATATTTTTGCAATTCCAGGACAACTTGTCTTAAAACTTGGAATCAGCTAACAAAGTTTTCAAACAGAAGAACACATGTAAAGTTATGAAAATACAAAACATGACAATATACCTCTTCTAGTATATCACCAGCAAGTCGTATGCATGAAACATCTACAGGGTTCGGTTCGGTTATAAGTTTTTTTTTCCTCAGGCTCCACAATTTTACAGAAGAGTTATCAAATCCAGCAACAAGGAGTTTGCCATTAGGGGAAATATCAGCAGCGTTTAACACATTTTCAGTGTTGTAAAATGCATAAAAACACACTGTTGTAAGAGAAGGTGGCCCATCTTTAACTCTTTTTATACAGTCCTGTAACTGCTCAAGGGCTGTCTCATTTTGGAGGATTGGAGCAGGTGCATCCTGTGGCTCAAGATTACTGTTGCCTCCTCTTGAAGAAAAACCAGTACTTGCATATAGTTGGTACTCCGTTCTCTTCACAGGCTCAACATCTAAATGGATATGTAATGTCAAAGCCTTAAGAAGGGCAATGTTGTTATTGCTTTGTAGATAGCGAAGAAGATAATTATAGCTGTCTTCCTGAAGGCGAACAACATATTTGTTATCTAGGAAAGCTTGCAACTTTAAGTTGGAGTGTATATCTTGCATTGTCATTGTTGTCTGAAGCTGTTCAATTATGTCTCTTTGTGCTGGATTCTGAAGAAACATTCCATGGAAACGACTGTAGAAGCTATCCACCATACTTTTTAGACAATTCTGTACCATGTCCAGATGGAGGTAAACAAATAAAGGGTAGAGTACAGAAGCCACATCTTTGTTTTCAGGAGAATCCTCTTCTGCATAAGAAATAATGAATAATTAAAACTATTTTCATAAGTGAAAATATACTCCAGGGGGGTCATTTATCAATGTTGACGTAATGTAGAACAGATTTTACCGGTTTGCTTGGTGTATTGTTTGCACAGTTGCTCAAAATGTAATAAAAAGTTGCACAGGATTTAATAAATTTTGCTCAACTATAGAAACCAGTGAGCTGAAGACTGGTTTAAAGGGGTACTCCGTCGCTTAGACATCTTATCCCCTATCCAAAGGATAGGGGATAAGATGCCTGATTGCAGGGGGGCCCGCCGCTGGGGATCTTGCACGCCGCACCCCGTTAAAATCAGTCCCCAGAGCGTGTTCGCTTCGGGTCCGATTACTGTCGATCACGGGGCCGGAGCGTTGTGACGTCAAGGCTCCGCCACCGTGAGACGTCACACTCCGCCCCCCTCAATGCAAGCCTATGGCTGTCGCGCCCCCTCCCATAGGCTTGCATTGAGACGTCACAACGCTCCGGCCCCGTGATCGACAGTAATCAGAACCAGAGCCAACACGCTCCTGGGACTGATTTTAACTGGGTGCGGCGTGCAGGATCACGGCGGTCCCCAGCGGCGGGACCCCCGCGATCAGGCATCTTATTCCCTATCCTTTAGATAAGGGATAAGATGTGTAAGCGCTGGAGTATCCCTTTAAGCTCTGTGCTCTAGCATTTGACATTTTTGTAGGTATCCTATTAGATGGTGTACATTTATGCCAAAAAACAAGTAGGCTTGTGCAAAAAAAACTTCTAAATTTAATTTGCAGAAATAATAAACATAGCTCCACTGAATAAAGTGGGGTATGGTGCACCAAATAGTAGACAACTTTGAAAGATTTTCTACCGAAAATTGCGGGAAAAAATTGCACAAAAAATGCAATTGCACAAAATTTGTAGGGACATCTAGAACATTGAAGTGATGATAAATGTCCCCCCAGGAATGAGAAAATAAGAAAGTAGCTTAAATGTAAAATGGGTTATTCAAATTATGAAAAAATAAGACTCTAGGCACAGCTGCAGCAATCAAGTAGCTCCCTCTCAGGCTATGTTTACATGGCTGACAATTTGCAGAATGCCTGCCTCAGAAAAAATCTTTGGACATTCCCCAAATAATAGGTGCAAGCACTAGGATCACTTGGTAATGTGCCATCTCCATAGATAGCAATGCATTTCTGAGGGGATTCTACCGAAAGAATTAACATGGCAATTGTTTTGGCAGAGGTCGGATTCCGGATTTTCGTGGCAGAGGTTTACTCTGCAGAAATACCGCTGTGTGTGCAGGGTGCAGCAGAATACCAGTACAAGCAATGGGATTCCGCTGCAACAGAATTTCAGAGCTTAATTTTTTTGCATGGATTCAGTTGTGTGAACAAGGTCTCAGTTAACGACTAGGCTAATGAAATGCTGGGCTATACTATCTCAGTGGTACACAGCAAAATAGATAGATATATATATATATATATATATATATATATATCTATCTATCTATAAAACTCAATGTGTGTGTGTGTGTGTGTGTATGTATGTATGTTCCAGCATCACGTCCAAATGGCTAAAGATAATAACATGACTTAACTTGGCACACGTTACTTATATGTCAACAACAAACATAGGATAAGTAATTTAACCCTTACTCACCCCCATTTGCCAGGGGCGAGGTTTATGTTTAAAGTCTCATACAACTCTATGGGAAATATATGTTACTGCATACCTTCAAAACGGCTGGAGATATTTCGATAATACTTGGTCACATGTTACTTATATGTCCACCTAATATAGGATAGTTGATTTAACCCTTAACCACCACCATTTGTGAGGGTCGGGATTTTTGTTTAAAGTCCCATGAAAATCAATGGGAAATGTATGTTCTCACATAACTTCTGTACAGCTGGAGATATTTCAATACCTGGTACACATATTACCGGTCGGGATATGAGATCAGGATAGGAGGTCGAGATATGAGGTCGGGATAGGAGGTCGGGATAGGAGGTCGGGATAGGAGGTCGGGATAGGAGGTCGGGATAGGAGGTCGGGATAGGAGGTCGGGATAGGAGGTCGGGATAGGAGGTCGGGATAGGAGGTCGGGATAGGAGGTCAGGATGGGAGATGGAGATAGGAGGACGGGATAGGAGGTCGAGTAAGGAGGTCGGGATAGGAGGTCGAGTAAGGAGGACGGGACAGGAGGACGGGACAGGAGGACGGGACAGGAGGACGGGACAGGAGGACGGGACAGGAGGACGGGACAGGAGGACGGGACAGGAGGACAGGATATGGGGTTGTGATATGACAACAATATATGGGGATGGGATATGAAGTCAAAAGCTTCCTTCTCTGTTGATTTTCCACCCCAACAAGGATGAGGAAGGAAAAACCGGGCAACGCTGGGTACTTCGCTAGTATATGTAGAAAGCCTATCAGGCTGAATTTGTGGGAGGGGCTTAGTATATTTAATCACCGCTGACTCCTCCCTCGGGGCGTATGCTGGGTTGGTGAACGTGACGTTTGAGGAAGGCGGTTGTCCAGCGTGCAGACTTCCCACGGTAACCCGGTTTATCCGGCCTCCAGTCTTTACTACCGTATATACTCGAGTATAAGCCGACCCGAATATAAGCCGAGGCCCCTAATTTCACCCCAAAATCCCAGTAAAAGTTATTGACTCGAGTATAAGCCTAGGGTGGGAAATACATCATCCCCCCCTGTCATCATCCCCTTATCATCCCACACCCCCCCCTTCATCATGCCCTTGTCATCATCCCCTTATCATCCCACACCCCCCCTTCATCATCCCCTTATCATCCTCTTGTGAACTATCCGCCCTCAGTGGTCTTCAACCTGCGGACCTCCAGAGGTTTCAAAACTACAACTCCCACCAAGCCCGGGCAGCCATCGGCTGTCCGGGCTTGCTGGGAGTTGTAGTTTTGAAATCTCTGAAGGTCCGCAGGTTGAAGACCACTGCGGCCTTCGACATCATCCAGCCCCCTCTCACCCCCTTTAGCTCTGTACTCACCTCCGCTCGGCGCTGGTCCGGTGCTGCAGGACTGTATGGTGGGGAGGTCGTCCAGTGGGATAGTGGTTCCGGGCTGCTATCTTCACCGAGGGCGCCTCTTCTCCGCGCTTCGGGCCCAGAATAGAGGCGTTGCCTTGACGATGACGCAGAAGGACGTTGGTAATGAATGTACCTATGCGTCGTCGTCAAGGCAACGTGACTATTCTGGGGCCGGGCCCGAAGTGCTAAGAAGAGCCCGGACCACTATCCCACCGGACGACCTCCCCACCGGACAGTCCTGCAGCAACGGACCAGCGCCGAGCGGAGGAGAGTACTGTACAGAACTAAAGGGGGTGAGAGGGGGCTGGATGATGTGGAAGGCCGCAGTGGTCTTCAACCTGCGGACCTCCAGAGGTTTCAAAACTACAACTCCCAGCAAGCCCGGACAGCCGATGGCTGCCCGGGCTTGCTGGGAGTTGTAGTTTTTAAACCTCTGGAGGTCCGCAGGTTGAAGACCACTGCAGGTGGAGAGTTCACTCGAGTATAAGCCGAGGGGGGTGTTTTCAGCACGAAAAATCGTGCTGAAAAACTCTGCTTATACGCGAGTATATACGGTATGTTCCCACTCACGCTCCGGGTCCCCCGGGGTCTGACCGATCCTCCCCGCCACACTCCGTCGCACGGGGTCTCGGGCGGAGGATCGGAACACCTGGTCCCCGGTTTCCACTGTCCCGGACTCTCCTCCGCTCTCTCCGTGGCGGCCTTCGGCGCCCCCCCCCCCCTGCAGTGGTTATCTCTGCTGGGCCCGGCGATGCATGGGGTGGGGGTGCTCGACCGCGGCCGGCCTGCTGGAGCGGAGGAGGAAATCCTGGCCTCTGCCTCCCTGTGGCCGAGCGGCGTTATCAGTTCCTCCCCGCTCATCGCAGCGGTGCCGCCGGTCCGCGTGGCGTGCGGGGATGGGGCCCACGGCTGTCACGGTGCCCGACCAGTCTCTTACCCGGTTCCTGCGCCGGGTCTCCTCCTCCTTGCTCCCCGTTCCTCTGGGCGGCGAGGTGCGGGGGCGGAGCCCACGGTGCCCAGCCTGATCAGTGGTCCGGACGGCTGGATCTGGCGTCCTCCCCGGTTGCTGGGGCGCCGTCGCCGGGCCACGTGACGTGTGAAGGGGCGGAGCCAAAAAAGAGAGATTTTGTAAATACCAGGGCAGCCGGGTTCTAAACGGCCCCCGGCACATGCAGGGGCTCGGCTCCCCGCGGCCACCGGGCCGCATGTATGCAAAAGGGGGCAAAGTTTCTCGTGCTATTCCTTCCCCCCCCCCCTCACTACAGGTTTCCCTGCCAGACTCCGGGTCCGGGCCACCATGGACTGCGTCAGTGGTAGCAAACGTTCACATAGCGTCCATGCCGCACAGCCGTCACAACGTTTGAGCCATGTAGTTACTTGTAACATTCATACCGTACAGTCATTCAGCAATCATACCGTGCAGTTGCACAGCACTCATCCCGTGCAGTCACTCGCAGCATTCATACCGTACAGACGCTCACAGCATTCATACCGGGCAGTCACTTATAGCATTCACACCGTACAGTCACTTATAGCATTCACACCGTACAGTCACTCACAGCTTTTTACACCGTGTAGTCACTTATAGCATTCACACCGTACAGTCACTCATAGCGTTTTCACACGTACAGTCACTCATAGCTTTTTACACTGTGCAGTCACTTGTTGTTCACTCTGCAGTCACTTCTAGCTCGTACCGTGCAGTCAGTCACAGCGTCCATACCGTGCAGTCACTCACAGCGTCCATTCCGTGCAGTCACTCGTAGCATCCATGCCACACGTTGCTACACAGCCTACGCTCATATCTTCGCTCCACCCGTAACACATACAGGGTACCTACACTCCTTTACATACGGCTTTCGCGACACATGGCAGTTTCCATACTGTACGTAGGTCACGGTGCGCGTAGTCACTCATAGCATTTCATACCGTGCAGTCACTCATAGCATTTCATGCAGTCGTTCATACCGTACAGTCACTCAAAAAAAAAATAAAAAAAAATGCATATATATATATATATATATATATATATATATATATTACTATGCAGTAGGTTACAGGGTTAGGCATAGTACATACGCTCAGGCCTATTTGCAGTGGGTACGTTGTAGTATCATATACAGTACATATGCTCAGTGTTATATTGCAGTGGGTAGTTAGTATTGTATACAGTCCATGCGCTCATAGTGTTGTTGCAGTGGGTATAGTTAGTTCGTATACCAGTCTATATGCTATAGTGTTATTTGTAAGGGTCACAGTCATAGCTGCTGTATACAGTAAATACACTCATAGTATCATATGCAGTAGGTACAGTCAGGATAGTTTGCAGTACATATGCGCAGTGTCATATGCAGGGGTACAGTCACACTGGTAGGGTGTACAATACACATGCTCATAGTGTTATAGGCGGTAGGCACAGTTAGGTGGTACAGTGCTTATGCTCAGTGTCGGTAGTTTGCAGTACATACGTGCAGTGTCATATGCAGTGGGTACAGTCACACTGGTATGGTACACAGTGCATACGCTCATAGTGTTATAGGCGGTCGGCACAGTTAGGTTGCATACAGTGCTTATGCTCAGTGTCATATGCAGCAGGTACAGTTACTGTTTTTGTTACAGCACGTATACTCAGTGTCATATGCAGAACCCACAGTTAATGTTGCGTACAGTACATGCGCCCATAGTGTCTCATGCAGCAGGTACAGTTACTGTTGTGTTCGATGTGTCACACGCTATGTTTACAGACATCGGGTCATACACTCAGACCTTGGGCACTGTTTGTATGCTTGTCGTGGTCATATTGCACTTACGTGTGCCATCCTTTCCATACATACGCAGGTCGCTGTCCAGAACATATGCTCATAACCATTGTCGTATCTAGCTTTATACTGTCTTACCATACTCACGCTCATAGCTTGCACTGTTCATACGCCCATGGAGTTACATGGAATATACTATACATACGTTTGTACCTTCATACTTTACAGATGCTCATAGATTGTTCTCTACAATCATTAATAGTTACACTGAATATACCTCGGTGCCAGTATACTTCGCATACGTTTAAGCCAGCACTGAACATACGTTTGTAGCATTCCACAGTGCGTACGTTGCAGTTTGTGGTCAGCATTAATTTGTTTTGTCCATTCAGGCAACATCACACGATCGTCCATAACGTCCACAGCGTTAGTCAAAGACATGTCACGTATACAGGTACGAGGTTTTAGTTAGATTGTCTTGTTACAGGCAAGATGATTATGCAAAGACCTGTAACATCTACAGGCACGAGGATACGCAGGACCTGTTTAAATTACATGTACGATAGGCAAGCAGACACCGATCATGCCTACAGGACACAATGCTTGTATTAAATACAGCAGGTACAGTTAGTGTTTTGTTTACAGCATGTACACTCATAAGTGTCACATGCAGGAGCCACAGTTAGTGCTGCATACAGTACTTGCACTCATAGTGTTCTTAGGCAGCAGGTACAGTTTCTGTTGTGTGTATTTCATGTGCCCGTTGTGCTATATGCAATGTGTACAGACAGGGTTAAACACTCAGGCCTTGAGCACTGTTCGTGTGCTTGTCGTGGTCATATTGCACTCACGTGTGCCATCCTTTCCATACATACGCAGGTTGCTATCCAGAACATATGCTCATAACTATTGTTGTATCTAGCTTCATACTAGTATACCATGCACATAGTGTGCACTGTTCATACGCTCATTGTGTTATTTGCAATGTGCACAGATAGTGTTAGAGACTCAGGCCTTGAGCACTGTTTGTGGGTTTGTCGTGGTCACTTTGCACTCACGTGTGCTGCCCTTTCCATACATACGCGGGTTGCATCCAGAGCATATGCTCATAACTGTTGTTGCATCTAGCTTCATACTGTCGTACCATACACATAGTTCGCACTGTTCATGCGCTCATTGTGTTTTATGCAATGTGTACAGACAGTGTTAGACACTAGAGCCTTGAGAACTGCGTGTGCTTGTCGTGGTCATATTGCACTCATGCGTGTCGTCCTTTCCATACATACGCGGGTCGCTATCCAGAACATATTTGTCGTATCTAGCTTCATTCTGTCTTACTATACACATAGCTTGCACTGTTCATACGCTCGTTGTGTTATATGCAATGGGTACAGACAGTGTTAAACACTAAGGCCTGGAGCACTGTTTGTGTGCTTGTCGTGGTCATATTGCACTCACGCGTGCCGTCTTTTCATACGGCACGCGTGAGTGCCGTCAGCTTCGTACTGTATTCCTTATACATAGCTCGCATTGGTCATACGCTCATGGTTGCAGACTGGGTACACTACACATACGTTCGTAGCTTTCATACTGTGCAGATGGTCATAGCTGGTATGCTACAATCACCAGTAGTTACACCGCACATACCTCTGTGCCAGTAGACTACATAGTTACATAGTTAGTACGGTCGAAAAAAGACATATGTCCATCAAGTTCAACCAGGGAATTAAGGGGTAGGGGTGTGGCGCGATATTGGGGAAGGGATGGGATTTTATATTTCTTCATAAGCATTAATGTTATTTTGTTCCAGGAATGTATCTAATCCTGTTTTAAAGCTGTTAATTGTTCCTGCTGTGACCAGTTCCTGAGGTAGACCGTTCCATAAATTCACAGTCCTCATGGTAAAGAAGGCATGTCGCCCCTTGAGACTAAACTTTTTCTTCTCCAGACGGAGGGAGTGCCCCCTCGTCCTTTGGGGGGGGGGTTTAACCTGGAACAGTTTTTCTCCATATTTTTTGTATGGGCCATTAATATACTTCTATAAGTTTATCATATCCCCCCTTAAACGTCTCTTCTCAAGACTAAACAATTGTAACTCCTTTAATCGCTCCTCATAGCTAAGATGATCCATGCCCCATATTAGTTTAGTCGCGTGTCTCTGCACCCTTTCCAACTCCGCAGTGTCCCTTTTATGGACAGGTGCCCAAAACTGAACAGCATATTCCAGGTGAGGCCGTACCAATGCTTTATAAAGGGGGAGTATTATGTCCCTGTCCCTTGAGTCCATGCCTCTTTTGATACATGACAATATCCTGCCGCCTTTGGAAGCAGCAGCCTGACATTGCATGCTATTCTGTAGTCTGTGATCTACAAGTACACCCAGATCCTTCTCTACCAGTGACTCTGCCAGTTTAATCCCCCCTAAGACATACGATGCATGCAGGTTATTAGTACCCAGATGCATAACTTTACATTTATCCACATTGAACCTCATTTGCCAAGTGGATGCCCAGACACTTAGTCTATCCAAGTCATCCTGTAACTTATGCACATCCTCTATAGACTGTACCGTGCTACAAAGCTTGGTGTCATCTGCAAAGATAGAAACAGAGCTGTTAATGCCATCCTCTATATTATTGATAAATAAATTAAACAACAGCGGGCCCAGTACTGAACCTTGGGGTACACCACTAATTACCGGGGACCAATCAGAGTACGAATCATTGACCACCACTCTCTGGGTACGATCCATGAGCCAGTGTTCAATCCAGTTACAAACTAAAATTTCCAAACCCAAAGGCCTTAACTTACCTGTCAGAGGTCTATGAGGGACAGTATCAAATTCTTTAGCAAAATCCAGAAACACTATGGGGGGCATTTACTAATCTTTTACTATGTAGTCTGGTTTTTACCCTGTTTTTTTCTACTTCATTTTTGACTATGTGCGACAAATTTACTAAATTGTTGCACGGCATTAATAAATTTGGCACACATAGGCAAAAGTGGGAAATTTACTTCATGTAGTAGAAAAAATAGTCTGTTCCTTTTTCCTGCTGTCTGAATAGGTTTGGCTGCTGGTTTCCTTCTGGATCTTTTGTTTTTGAGTTTTTTTTTAGCTTTTTCACCACATCTAAATAATTCAATAACTACAGTGGTCCCTCAAGTTACAATATTAATTGGTTCCAGGAAAACCATTGTAAGTTGAAACCATTGTATGTTGAGACCATAACTCTATGGAAACAGGGTAATTGGTTCTAAAGGCACCAAAATGTCATCCAAAAATAGGAAAAAGTGACAAAGAAAAATAAGTAGATAACTGATATAGATAAAGCAAATCCTTACATATAAAAGTAATAAAGATCTGCTGGGAGCTGTAAATCACTGTCTATGTCAGTGTTTCCCAAGCAGGGAGCCTCCAGCTGTTGCAAAACTATAACTCCCAGCATGCCAAAGGCTGTCCGGGCATGCTGGGAGTTGTAGTTTTGCAAAAAATGGGGCCACCCTGCTTGGCAAACACTGGTCTATGTAGAGGACAGGAGCTTCTTCAGGGGTCCTGTACAGTACAGGCAATGTCCAAAACAAGTAATGGAGTTGCCCTCACCTGGTGTCCAAAAGAGCAGCTAACCCTGATACAGGTAAAGTGTACAGAACATGTAATACCAGTCAGTGCATACACTTCAGTAATACAGGGGTTTTACCAGTGAATGCCCATTTTGATTGGTTGGTTCTTCCAGCCATTGACACGTTTTACAGATCTGGACTGTCTGTAGCATTGTATGTTGAGTCTGGTTTCAACTTACGATGGTCCAGAAAAGACCATTGTATGTTGAAACTATTGTATGTTGAGGCCATTGTAAGTTGAGGGATCACTGTAAATTGTAGTCATGGCTCAGAAGTGGTAAACGGCGTTTAGTGTGTGTGTGTGTGTGTGTGTGTGTGTGTGTGTTTATTACATTTTTTTAACACAGTTTTTTTCTCCCTAAATGTACTTACACTTTTTTTTTTTTGGTTACTTCTTCTACAGATCTGTGTATCCTGTGGACTCCTTCGGATTCGGTGGACTACTTCGATGACCAGCGTTTTTCTTTGCTTGATGTTAATAAAATGGTTAACGAGGGCTTGTGGGGGAGTGTTTTTTGTAATAAATTTTTTTTAAAACCTGTTGTGTTTTATTTTTATTTTACTTTACTAGACAGGCTTAGTAGTGGAAGCTGTCTTATAGACTGAGTCCATTACTAAGCCGGGCTTAGCGTTAGCCACAAAAACAGCTAGCGCTAACCCCCAATTATTACCCCGGTACCCAACACCACAGGGGTGCCGGGAAGAGCCGGTACCAACAGGCCCGGAGCGTCAAAAATGGCGCTCCTGGGCCTAGGCGGTAACAGGCTGGCGTTATTTAGGTTGGGGAGGGCCAGTAACAATGGTCCTCGCCCACCCTGGTAACGTCAGGCTGTTACTGTTTGGTTGGTATTTGGTTGAGAATAAAAATAGGGGGACCCTATGCGTTTTTTTTAATATATTTAATTATTTATTTAAAAAAAAAAAACGCATAGGGTCCCCCCTATTTTCATTCTCAGCCAAATACCAACCAAACAGTAACAGCCTGACGTTCCCAGGGTGGGCGAGGACCATTGTTACTGGCCCTCCCCAGCCTAAATAACGCCAGCCTGTTACCGCCTAGGCCCAGGAGCGCCATTTTTGACGCTCCAGGCCTGTTGGTACCGGCTCTTCCCGGCACCCCTGTGGCGTTGGGTACCGGGGTAATAATAGGGGGTTAGCACTAGCTGTTTTTGTGGCTAGCGCTAAGCCCAGGTTAGTAATGGACTCTGTCTATAAGACAGCTTCCACTACTAAGCCTGTCTAGTAAAGTAAGAAAAAAACACAACAGGTTTTAAAAAATTTTTATTACAAAAAACACTCCCCCACAAGCCCTCGTTAACCATTTTATTAAAATCAAACAAAGAAAAACGCTGGTCATCGAAGTAGTCCACCGAATCCGAAGGAGTCCACAGGATAAACGGATCTGAAATGAGAAGAAAACAAAAAAATGGGTTAGTACATTTATTATCACCTGCTCACACATCTCCCGCCCCGCACGACTACAACTGCCAGCATGCCCTTACAGTAAGGACATGCTGGGAGTTGTAGTTGTGTGGTGCAGGAGATGTGTGAGCAGGTGATAATAAATGTGACAAGCTTGTCCCCTGCCCCCAGCTGCAGGACTACAACTCCCAGCATGCCCTTACAGTAAGGTGGGGCGGAGGCCGGGCACAGTGTTTCCTAACCTGGGACTTGTAGTTTTGCAACATCTGGAGGCACCCTGGTTGGGAAACACTGTTTTAGGCCAGTGTTTCCCAACCAGGGTGCCTCCAGATGTTGCAAAACTACAACTCCCAGCATGCCTGGACAGTCAAAGGCTGTCTAGGCATGCTGGGAGTTGTAGTTTTGCAACATCTGGAGGCAACCTGGCTGGGAAACACTGGCCTAAAACAGTGTTTCCCAACCAGGGTGCCTCCAGATGTTGCAAAACTACAAGTCCCAGCATGCCTGGACAGTCAAAGGCTGTCTAGGCATGCTGGGAGTTGTAGTTTTGCAACATCTGGAGGCAACCTGGCTGGGAAACACTGGAATAAAACAGTGTTTCCCAACCAAGGTGCCTCCAGATGTTGCAAAACTACAAGTCCCAGCATGCCTGGACAGTCAAAGGCTGTCTAGGCATGCTGGGAGTTGTAGTTTTGCAACATCTGGAGGCAACCTGGCTGGGAAACACTGGCCTAAAACAGTGTTTCCCAACCAGGGTGCCTCCAGATGTTGCAAAACTACAAGTCCCAGCATGCCTGGACAGTCAAAGGCTGTCTAGGCATGCTGGGAGTTGTAGTTTTGCAACATCTGGAGGCAACCTGGCTGGGAAACACTGGCCTAAAACAGTGTTTCCCAACCAGGGTGCCTCCAGATGTTGCAAAACTACAAGCCCCAGCATGCCTGGACAGTCAAAGGCTGTCCAGGCATGCTGGGAGTTGTAGTCTTGCAACAACTGGAGGCACCCTGGTTGGGAAGCCTGCGCAACTTACCGGCTTCCGTATGATCCAGCGCTGCACGACACTGCCGCGCGACAGTGCCGCGCGACGATCTCCGACAGCGATCGTCGCTGGAGCCTCGGAAGGGTAAGTGAACCTCTTCGCCGATCCCCTTCAGCTGTTTAGTTTTGCAACAGCTGGAGGACTACAGTTTACAGACCACAAACCAGGGGTCTGCAAACTGTGGCCCTCCAGCTGTTGCAAAACTACAACTCCCAGCATGCCTGGACAGCCAATGGCTGTCCAGGCATGCTGGGAGTTGTAGTCTTGCAACATCTGGAGGCACCCTGGTTGGGAAACACTGTTTTAGGCCAGTGTTTTCCAACAAGGGTGCCTCCAGCTGTTGCAAAACTACAACTCCCAGCATGCCCGGACAGCCAATGGCTGTCCAGGCATGCTGGGAGTTGTAGTCTTGCAACATCTGGAGGCACCCTGGTTGGGAAACACTGTTTTAGGCCAGTGTTTCCCAACAAGGGTGCCTCCAGCTGTTGCAAAACTACAACTCCCAGCATGCCCGGACAGCCAATGGCTGTCCAGGCATGCTGGGAGTTGTAGTCTTGCAACATCTGGAGGCACCCTGGTTGGGAAACACTGTTTTAGGCCAGTGTTTCCCAACAAGGGTGCCTCCAGCTGTTGCAAAACTACAACTCCCAGCATGCCCGGACAGCCAAAGGGTGTCCAGGCATGCTGGGAGTTGTAGTCTTGCAACATTTGGAGGCACCCTGGTTGGGAAGCTTGCGCAACTTACCGGCTTCCGTAGGATCCAGTGCCGCGCGACGATCTCAGTCAGCGATCGTCGCTGGAGCCTCGGAAGGGTAAGTGAACTTCTTCGCCGGTCCCCTTCAGCTGTTTAGTTTTGCAACAGCTGGAGGACTACAGTTTACAGACCACACACCAGTGGTCTGCAAACTGTGGCCCTCCAGCTGTTGCAAAACTACAACACCCAGCATGCCCTGACAGCCAAAGCCTATGGCTCTCAGGGCAGGAGCCCGGGCTGACATTACAGTGCAGCCGCCCGGGCTCCTCATACGGTCTCCCCGCTACCCACCCCCCCCTTGTCTCCCGCCCGGGCTCCTCATACGGCCTCCCCGCTACCCCCCCCCCTTGTCTCCCGCCCGCGCCGCTCAGCTCCCGCTGCTACAAGACTACAACTCCCAGCGTGTCCTCACTGTAAGGCCATGCTGGGACTTGTAGTCTTGCAACAGCAGACAGATGGGAGTTGTGTGGCGCTGGCAGGTGAGAGGGGGGGTTGTAAATCACTGCAGTGTCCCGGTAGCGCAGTGAGGGTAGCGGGGAGAAAGTATGTCGGAGCCCGGGCGGCAGCAGCTTTTCCTGCTCCATGTTGGAGCTGGAGTAAATTTAGTCAATTTTTATGGCCGTTGCGACAGTTTATTGCGCAACTGCGACTGTCTCAGTTAATAAATTCCTGACCACTGCAAGTCAAAACTGAAAACTTGCGTAAATTAAGCGGGAATTTTTTTTTTGACTTTCTAGCTCTTGCTAGGGAAAGTCGCACAATTTATAGGGTAGGCGCAATTGCGACAATTTTGCGCCAAAAATAGTCAGAAAAAAATGACTAAACCCCTTAGTAAATGCCCCCCTATATCCACAGCCATTCCTCTGTCAAGGCTTCTACTCACCTCTTCATAAAAGCAAATTAGATTGGTTTGACAACTTCTATCCTTAGTAAACCCATGCTGGCTATCACTTATAATACAATTATCCCCTATGTATTCCTGTATGTAATCCCTTATAAGTCCTTCAAACAATTTACCCACAATGCACGTTAAACTTACCGGTCTATAGTTTCCTGGGGAAGACCTAACGCATACGTTAAACTTGCACTGAAGGCATATCACGCGGCATACAACACTTTCAGGTCTTATCTAACTCAACACAATAGTCCTTTCTCCTTGACACTAATGTCATTCTATCTTTCATCGCGTTCTGCCACTCTTCTCTGCACTTGTCTCATAGTACCATCAAATCTCATCTTTCAGGTATCCAGCACTTCATTTCTTTATCTCTCACAGACAGGCTTTCTTTTATTTCGTCTCAGGCTGTCAAGGCTGCGCTCAGAGGGGTCTTGGCCCGTAGCTCCAGTATTCCGGCTCTCAGGAGGCCTATCAGCGGTGAACTGTCAGGTCATTGTCTGATGTGTTGGACGGTAACCCGTTCGGTTCGAGAGCAGCCCGATACTGAAGTCGGCAGTGTACCTAGCGTACTAGGGTTTCCTCCGACCGGGAGAATTCTCGTGTGCCAGGCGGGGTACGGCACGCTTACAGAAAGCTCACTTAAGGTGGCAGGGTTCTTGGTTTGAGATTTCACTTTGTCACCATAACTTCCCGGTGGGGGCTGTGGTCAGGTTCTTCACTTCAAGCAACAAGTGGTGCCTGGTGGCGGTGTTGTCGTAACTGGCAAACTTTCTCCGCGACAAGCCTTCGGAGCCGCCACTGTTGCCTTTCGGTGCGGGGGCTCTAACCACCTCTTTATTCATATCACATGTCTGCACATTGCTTCGGACATTAACCCTAGGAAATATTCAGGACACTCATTTCGGATAGGAGCTGCGTCAGCGGCCTCCAGGCACGTAGTGCCAACACATGTGATACAGAAGTTGGGCAGATGGCGCTCTGACACGTACACCACTTATGTCCCAGATCCCTCGAGGGAGATGCAGATGCGTTTCACTATTTGGCGTTATTATAAACATTACTCAAATTACCCTATATGGTGTTGTCTTTTTGCCCTCTTAAGGCGGACCCTCTGCGCGGTTTTCAGGCACACCACAACCGTGGTTGTAGGGGCAGGTAGATGTTCGTCACAGTGATATTAATCATGTTTCTTTCAGGTTTCCCTGGTGGCAGGTTACAGGTAAGACTACGTACAGTAATAAGTCCTGACCACAAATATATATATATATATGAAAAAGTCTCTAGTACAATACTCACAAAGTAAAGAATACAACACTCCCTAATTGTGTAGTTATCATCTGAGATGATGTCAGATTGTGAGCTATTTGGGGGGGGGGGTGGAGATCAAGGAAGGTGACCAATTTAAATTTTTTTTCCAAAGGGGGAATATTTATCAAAACCCATGCAGATGTAAAGTGGGGAAGATGACCAAAGCATCCAATCAAATTGCTTCTATCATTTTTCTAAAAAAACAACTCTGAAAAATTAAAGCAGCATTCTTATTATTTGCCATGGACAACTGGTTAACTTCTCTGCATAGGTTTTGATAAATCCCACCCTTAGAGTTTGATAGCATTAATACATATGAAGAGAGTGTGGAGCTACTACTTGTGAATATAAATTACGGTATTATGATACATAGGAGGGAATTAATAATGTGCTTCCTGGAGGTGCTCTGCTTGTAGAAATGAGAGGCATAGGGTCCTTAGAGAAAGCCTAGGATCCAATGTGTGCATAAATCAAATGAAGATATAATGTAAAGTGGCAACTCACCAGGATATGCAGGATAACATTTTCAATACTTTATTTCAAACATGTTAAAATCTAACATGGCAGCGTGGAGGGGAGACGAGGAACAGGTGTATGAGGACGGCTGTGGCTACTTCGTGCACATCATGCGCTTCATGAAGAGCCTCATGAAGCGCATGATGTTGACGAAGTAGCTACAGCCGTCCTCATACACCTGTTCCACTTTAGATCTGGGTTAATGGGTATATAAATTGTATGATACCTTTCATTAGAAAGAGTGTAATTACATCTATCTTTACAGAATTACTACCCAGCGACATTTGTAATTGGTATAATAATTAGAGCTGAGCGAACTTACAGTAAATTCGATTCGTCACAAACTTCTCGGCTCGGCAGTTGATGACTTATCCTGCATAAATTAGTTCAGCTTTCAGGTGCTCCGGTGGGCTGGAAAAGGTGGATACAGTCTTAGGAATTTGTCTCATAGGACTGTATCCACCTTTTCCAGCCCACGGGAGCACCTGAAACCTGAACTAATTTATGCAGGATAAGACATCAACTGCAGAGCCGAGAATTTTGTGATGAATCGAATTTACTGTAAGTTCGCTCATCTCTAATAATAATTAATTATACCTTAGATATTACAATATACTGACGGCAACTTTATTTGCAACTAGCTGAGTACCCGGCATTGCCCGGTTTTTCCTTCCTAATACTTGTTGGGGAGGAAAATCAACAAAGGAGGAAGCTTTTGACTTCATAGCCCGTCCTCATATAGTGTTGCCATATCCCGTCCTCATATCACGACCTCCTATCCCGTCCTACTATCCACTCCTCCTATCCATTCCTATCCCGACCTCCTATCGCGACCACCTATCCCATCCCCATATAATGTTGCCATATCCCGTCCTCCTATCCCGACCTCATATCCCGACCCGTAATATGTGTACCAGGTATTGAAATATCTCCATACTAAAGTTATGTGGGAACATACATTTTCCATTGATTTGCATGGGACTTTAAACAAAAACCCTGACACTCACAAATGGGGGTAGTTAAGGGTTAAATTAACTATCCTATATTTTAAGTGGACGTATAAGTAACATGTGACCAAGTATTATCGAAATATCTCCAGCCGTTTAGAAGTCATGCAGTAACATATTTCCCATTGACTTGTATGGGACTTTAAACATAAACCCAGCTCCTGGCAAATGGGGGTGAGTAAGGGTTAAATCACCTATCCTAGGTTTGTTGTTGACATATAAGTAACGTGTGCCAAGTTTCATGTTAATATCTTTAGCCGTTTGAAAGTTTTTGTGGAACATACATACATACATACACACACACGTTGAGTTTTATATATATAGACTAACTGAGTACCCGGCGTTGCCCGGTTTTTCCTTCCTAATCCTTATTGGGTAGGAAAATAAACAAAGGAGGAAGCTTTTGACTTCATATGCAGTCCTCATATATTGTTGTCATATCCCAACCCCACATCTCGACCTCCTGTCCATACATACACACACACACGTTGAGTTTTATTATATTATATTATAATATATATATATATTAGATTGGGGGAGATTTATCAAAACCTGTGTAAAGGAAAAGTTAACCAGATGCCCATAGCAACTAACCTAATTCCTTATCTCATTTTTGAAAAGGCCTCTAAAAAAAATATAAGAAGCAATCTGATTGTTTGCTATGGTCAACTAGTCAACTTTTCCTTTACACAGATTTTGATAAATCTCCCCCAATGTCCCTATAATCACAGCACTGGTTCAAATGTACGTCCTTTGTTTGGCGGTACTTTGCGCACCAGGACGTACATTTACGTCCTGTGTATGACCGCGAGCATCGGATCGGTGCTCGCGTCATACACGGCAGGTTCCGGCTGCTAGCAGGAGCCGGGATCCCGCCGGTAATGGCCGACATCCGCGATCGCGCGGATGTCCACCATTAACCCCTCAGATGCCGTGATCAGTACAGATCATCCACGGCAATGCGCATGTTAACCCCTTAAGGACTCAGCCCATTTTTGCCTTAAGGACTCAGACAATTTCATTTTTACGTTTTCATTTTTTCCTCCTCACCTTCTAAAAATCATAACTCTTATATTTTCATCCACAGACTAGTATGAGGGCTTGTTTTTTGTTCGACCAGTTGTCCTTTGTAATGACATAACTCATTATATCATAGAATGTATGGCGCAACCAAAATACACTATTTTTGTTGGGAAATTAAAAAGAAAAACGCAATTTTGCTAATTTTGGAAGGTTTCGTTTTCACGCCGTACAATTTACGGTAAAAATGATGTGTGATCTTTATTCTGAGGGTCGATACGATTAAAATTATACCCATTACATACTTTTCTATTATTGTTGCGCTTAAAAAAAATCACAAACTTTTTAACCAAATTAGTACGTTTATAATCCCTTTATTTTGATGACCTCTAACTTTTTTATTTTTCCGTATAAGCGGCGGTATGAGGGCTCATTCTTTGCGCCATGATCTGTACTTTTTTTTTATACCAAATTTGCATATAAAAAACGTAATACATTTTTTATAATTTTTTTTTAAATAAAATGTATTAAAAAAGTAGCAATTTTGGACTTTTTTTTTTTACGTTCACGCCGTTCACCGTACGGGATCATTAACATTTTATTTTATTAGTGCGGACATTTACGCATGCGGCAATACCAAATATGTCTATTAAATTTATTTTTTACGCTTTTTGGGGGTAAAATAGGAAAAAACGGACGTTTTACTTTTTATTGGGGGGAGGGGATTTTTCCCTTTTTTTTACTTTTACATTTTTTTTTTACACTTGAATAGTCCCCACAGGGGACTATTCATAGCAATACCATGATTGCTAATACTGATCTGTTCTATGTATAGGACATAGAACAGATCAGTGTTATCGGTCATCTTCTGCTCTGGTCTGCTCGATCTCAGACCAGAGCAGAAGACGCCGGGAGCCAGAAGGAGGAAGGTGAGGGGACCTATAGGAAAAACAGAGTTATAGGGGTCAGAAGATGACAATTTTAAACGTATACATTTTCCTGCATGTAGCTAGTATTTTTTCCAGAAGTGCGACAAAAAAAAGGGGGGGAGTGTTGGTCAAGAGATGAGCAAAGAACGACTGAATATCTCAATGTGAAGGGAAGGGGGTAGGAGGTGGGAGGAATGGGGTCATGTTATTTATAAAAAAAATTATCATCAACAGCATGGAATAGCAGATATGAGGTGGTATGGCCTAAGAACAGAGTAGACCCCAGGTGGCCTCTCCAACTGTTCCTTTGAAATATAGCCTTCTTTTTCTGAAAAGATATGCCTAGAACAGTCTTGTAGTAGTGGTGGGAGAATGAAAGGATTCTTCTCCCAGTAAAAAGGATGCTGTGAACGGCGCTCTCCTCACAATTCTTAAAAGTCCAAGAGCAATTAGCTATGCCAAAAAAACAGCAGGAATCGGACTGGTAAAACAACAAACAGAATTTTTATAGCTATGCAAATACAAACAGACAATGCATTTCGGTGGGCGGAAGCCCCTCTTAGTCAGGTCTCTGATTGGGGGCTGGGTGTGATCTCATTTTTATATGCACCCAAGCCCGCGAAAAACATACAAAAGTCATAGTACTGACAAATAAATACAAATGAATAAAGTGCATTTCTAATACAGTGAAAATTATATACACATAAAATCCCTGGTTTTGTTAAAATCCTAAACACATTTGTGATATTAAAAAGATGGTAAAATGTGGCTGTGGTTTGTCCTGCGATCCACAATGTTCCCAGGCGGTCTATATAAAAAGATCTATGAATGTGCACGGCAGCGGGCAAGTGCTCCTGATGCCTTCCTCGGTCTCTACCTCTTGACACGAGAGTGCTCGGCCGAACGGAGGATGGGAGACAGACCGGTCTCCTCAATGACAGGAATGGAAGAGGAGAGACCGGATCAGACTGTCGGAGACAACCAGCCGGGGTGCAGAGCCAACTACAATAAAGCTGGCATGTACGGAATGCGCAGACGAACGACCAGGGGAATCTTGGACAGGTAAGAATGTGTAAAGGAATTAATTTCCATATATATATATATATATATATATATATATATATATATATATATACATACACACACACACATATACATACACACACACTAGCTGTGTACCCGGCGTTGCCCGGTTTTTCCTTCCTAATCCTTGTTGTGGAGGAAAATCAATAGAGGAAGCAATATCCCTTCCTCATATATTGTCGTCATATCCCAACCCCATATTCAGTCCTCCTATCCCGGCCCGTAATATGTGTACCAGGTATTGAAATATCTCCAGCCCTATGGAAGTTATGTGGAAACATACATTTCCCATTGATTTGCTTGGGACTTTAAACAAAAACCCTGACCCTCACACATGGGGGTAGTTAAGGGTTAAACTATCTATCCTATATTTTAAGTGGACATATAAGTAACATGTACATGAGTATTATCGAAATATCTCCAGCCGTTTGGAAGTTATGAAGTAACATATTTCACACAGACTTGTATGGGACTTTAAACATAAACCTCGCCCCTGGCAAATGGGGGTGAGTAAGGGTTAAATCACATATCCTATGTTTGTTGTTGACATATAAGTATCGTGTGCCAAGTTTCATTTTCATATCTTTAGCCGTTTGGACGTGATGCTGAAACACACACACACACACACACACACACACACACAGGCCCTCATTTACTATTGCAAACCAGACATGTTTTGTCGGGTTGTGCGCCAGGTTCTGTCAAAACAGAGTGAAATTCAAAGTCATAATTTTTTACAGGTAATTATGTATACATAAAGAGGTCAATCTGTATATATATATTTAAGCATATATAAAGAAAGAAGTAAATTTGTATTATATATCTATATCTATCTATCTCTATCTATCTATCTATCTATCTATCTATCTCTATCTATCTATCTCTATCTATCTATCTATCTCTATCTATCTATCTCTATCTATCTCTATCTATCTATCTCTATCTATCTATCTCTATCTATCTATCTCTATCTATCTCTATCTATCTATCTATCTCTATCTATCTCTCTCTATCTATCTATCTCTATCTATCTATCTCTATCTATCTATCTCTATCTATCTATCTCTATCTATCTATGAAAGCCTATTACCGTATATCAGCGAGACCCCCTTTAGTTTTCTACTCACCTCCCCTCGGTGGGATGGAACCATAATAAAAATAAACATATATGGTTAACGCAAGTGCGTAAATGTCCGAACTATAAAAATATATCGTAAATTAAACCGCACGGTCAATGGCGTACTTGGAAAAAAATTCCAAACTTCAAAATTTGCCTATTTTTGGTAACTTTTCATACCATAAAAAAAATTTAAAAAAAAGAATAAAAAGCGATCAAAAAGTCCGATCAAAACAAAAATGGTACCGATTAAAACTTCAGATCTCGGTGCAAATAATAAGTCCTCATAACACCCCGTACACGGAAAATTTAAAGTTATTGGGGTCAGAGGAGTACAATTTTAAATGCATTAATTTTCGTGCATGTAGTTATGATTTTTTCCAAAAGTACCACAAAATCAAACCTATATAAGAACGGTATCATTTTAATCATATGGACCTACAGAATAAAGATAAAGTGTCATTTTTACCGAAAAATGTACGGCGAAGAAAGGGAAGCCCAACAAATTTACTAAATTGTGTTTTTTCTTCTATTTTGTCGCACAATTATTTTTTTTTCCGTTTTGCCGTAGATTTTGGGGTAAAATTACTGATGTCAATACAAAGTAGAATTGGTGGCGCAAAAAATAAGACATCATATGGATTTTTAGGTGCAAAATTGAAAGGGTTATGATTTTTAAAAAGTAAGGAGGAAAAAACGAAAGTGCAATAACAGAAAAACGCTTGGTCCTTAAGTGTGGGAGCCCGCCTGAAGGTTAAATTGGGTTATCTACGCAGGATTTTTTTCAGGTGGGGGGGTCAGATAAAAGTACCTGCCAGTGTCTTTTCAAACAGTCTTGTGAAACGCTTGTGCACTATGGGGGAGATTTATCAAAACTTGTGCAAAGGAAAAGTTGCCCATAGCAAACAATCAGATCGCTTCTTTCATTTTGTAGAAGCCTTGTTAAAAATTAAAGAGAGCTGATTGGTTGTTATGGGCAACTTTTCCTCTGGACAGGTTTTGATAAATCTCCACCTACGTGTTTAGCTCCACATGCCTATTCTAGGGAAGAGTTGCACTTTAAAATAGTTTGCATCAGAGAAAAGCACAGATTAGGGGGGCAGAGCTGGTGGGAGACCAAGCAGAACACATACAGCCACAGCTCCTGTGAGTAACTTGCAATTTCCTTATTTTGAGGATATATAATACAAACAGGTCAAACAGACACATTCAGGGACTTCCAGACACATAGAGGTCCCAGGATGATGTAAGACCCACCAAAATGCTCCTCTGTGTCCTTTGAATACAACACTCCAGAGGCAAAGCGTGAGGGAGAGGAACCAGCGCCATCTTACCTTCACTGTCCGGAACGGGGCACCCTGTAAGGTGACGGGAAGAAAACAAGCCTAGCGATCCCTCTCTTCTTACCGACATGGGCTTTGCTCATACACCAAGCGGTGCCCCGACAAATGTGAGTATCAGCACTGTCAGTGCGCATAGCCCTGCGGCCCTACACTCCCCTAGTAAGCTCCGCTTGTCGGGAGGCTCCGGCCCCTTGCCTTTACCTTTTGTTGTCCCTGGCACTTACCAGCAGCCCGGGCTAGCAGCTATTACACAGAGCGTGGACACCAGGAGCGGCGTGGGAAGGTAGGACTGAAGCAGGCACCATCTTGAGCATCCCCTCAGTTAGCTGCCATGCTAGAATAAGGGGGAACAGCTTTCAAGGGGAAGATGTGATCCCTGACCCTCCTAGAGAGAAGAACTGTGCAGTGAAATCATACTGTGACTCATTTATCAGAAGCATCCTTTCCATTGCCTGTCTAGCATAACCCCTGCAAGTGCCAATACCTGCTGTTCATTTTAGTACCCTCTTCCCTTACCCCTAAAGCATTTTCTGGCAACCATTAGCTCTCCATTGCTGCCATCTACCACCCAGACCCATCATATATCCACACAGGGTACCTTCCTTTATTTAAAAAAAACGCCTGGATTCCTGCAAGAAGGGGTAACTGAAGCCCCTCACAATATGTCAGGTCTCTGAAAAAGAATTCCCACAGAAGAGAAGCTGAGAAAATATCAGATACGTCCTTGTTATTGCTCAGTGACTGGCCAGTCAACAGTGTGCTCAAATACACTGAACCACTAAGTTCCCGCTTGCTCTTATTTCCAGGCTACAGAGAACATACATTTCTTTTCTTAACCTCTGCTGCTACCCTGTGGTCATTTCTCAGTTCTACGCACTGATTAATTCTATCACCACTAGTGCCTTTCTAATTCTTACTGCACCATCACCTAGTACTTCCCCTCCACCACTTTATCCAAACGCAATCTAGTAAGACCCTTTACAGAAATCCTTCCAGGGATGTGGAATTTCTATCGCCCGACACTAGCAGTTTTGGGCGTCGGGCAGGTGAATTTGTCCGGCCCTTAGCCCGGCTTCGGGCAAGCAGGGCCGGACCTGAAAAGTGCGGCGGCGATCTGCAGTCTGTATGGAGCGGCTCCTGACTCCTGCCCGCTCCATACTCTGCCGCCTGTGTCCTCCGAAGCAGAGCAGGGGAGATGAGAAGCTGTGTATTTGTCTTCTCTCCCCTGCTCTGCAGACGTGCGTGGGGAGATGAGGGGACATGGCTTCTTGCTCCCCGTGCAGACCTGCCTTCACTCCCCCCAGCTGTAGCTTCGGAGAGCTGAGGGGAGGAGGCGCGTCTGCACGGGGAGACTGTATGCGGCGCTCTGCAGTATGTATGGAGGGGGCTCGTGATTCCTGCCCGCTCCATACTCTGCAGCCCCCGGCTGTTCTCAGTAGCCGGGGGCCGCCGCTAATAGCCAGCATGCGGCGATCGCCGCGGCTGGCTATTAAACCTTTAGATCGCCGCTGTCAAAGCTGATAGCGGCGTCTAAAGGGACATGTGAATGCTCCCTGGTGGGCTAGTGTGGTCGGATCGCCCCCCCCCCCCCCTGCAGCGTAATCGCAGGGGGGCTATCCATTATGGAGGTAGCCGGAGGACTTACCTCTGCTTCCTCCTGTCCCGGCCGGCTCTGTCATTGATATAGCCTGGCTGGACCAGGCTCTATCAATGGATCACAGAGCACACAGATTAATAGAGTTCAATAGAACTCTATTCATCTGTCTGAGGAATCTAATGATTCCTCATAAGTCTAATAAAGTGTAAAAAAAAATAAAATAAAAAAGTTGTAATAAAAGTTTGAAAGACACACATTAACCTAGTGGTCTTCAAACTGTGCCCCTCCAGATGCAAACTGTGCCCCTCCAAACTGTGGCCCTCCAGATGTTGCAAAACTACAACTCCCAGCATGCCCGGACAGCCAACGGCTGTCCTGGCATGCTGGGAGTTGTAGTTTTGCAACATCTGGAGGGCCACAGTTTGAAGACCACTGCATTAACCCCTTCCATGTTAAAAGTTCAAATCACCCCCTTTCCCTATATAAAAACATGTAAACATAATAAAAATAAACATATTTGGTATCGCTTCGTGCGTAATTGTACAACCTATGAAAATATAACATTATATATCCCGTACGGTAAATGTAAAAAAATACCAAACCACAGATTTGCAATTTTTATAATATCCCAGAAAAAAAAGTTAAAAAGCGATTAAAAAGTCAGATCAATACCAAGATGGTACCGATACAAAAAAATGATTATGGCGCAAAAAATTAGCCCTCATACAGCCTGGTATGCGGAAAAAAAATAAAGCTACAGGGGTTAAAAAATGGCAAATAAAAAAATTTGAAAAAGTCCAGAATTAGTAAAACATGACATAAACGATACAAATCTGGTATCGCTGTAATCAGGCGCCTAAAGTATAAAACTAACATGTTACCTCAACCACAAGGTAAATGGCGGAGAAAAGAAAACCACCAAATCTGCTAAATTATCTTTTACTATTTCAATTTCACTTCACCGATTATATATATATTTTTGGTTCGGAGAATATGTTATTGAAAAATTAAAAGGTGTCCTTATAGTAGGTAGTTATGGCTATTATAGGGTGAGGAGGAAAAAAACGAGCGCGTAAAAGCGAAAATTGGCCCGGACAAGTGGATCGTCATGAGGGACAAGTAGATTTTGCTCCATATTAGTCCCGTGGACAAGTAGTTTTTTTATAAAATTTCCACACCCCTGCCTTCGTTCTAAATCTATGGCTTACAAGTGGCTATTTCCATTTGGCCTATCCTTCTCTGCAAGTGGTAAAAGATATACTGTCTGCTCAAGAGCGGACCTTATGAATACATTGCCCAACCTGGAACGGGGAGACGTGGATGTGCCAGACTGGGCAGCGGTTATGATTCTGACTGATCTTCCCTCTATCCCTTTGCCTACACCATGGGAGACCGCTGGCTCATCCAAGTCAAATAAGGCCAAGAAACGTCCGGGAAAACTAACACCTAGGAGAATTGATATGCCCGACACTTGACTGCCTCCTACAGATTGAGGAGTGTTGCGCCTAGTACACACACTCTCCTCCCTCTTGATAGATGGATATTCAGCCTCACCTTCTACACATGTTCCCTGATCTCTAAAGAGTTGTTGCCTTGTTTGCTGTTTGTTCTCTGTGGTTCTAATCATTCTTTTTCCACAGGCGGACTTTATCATCAATGACTTACTGTCGACCTTTTGAATCGATTGAGGAGATGCTCTTTCTTCCTAGGTCCCCCTCTTCATGTCACAGCAATGCAGACTTCTATCAGCTTTTGAGAAGCTTACAGATTGCTGCACTATGCCTCCCACTCCAGAAAGCTGACGAGACTCTTTTTGCATAAGGATCGACCTCTACTGCCTTAGGCTGAGTTCACACCACGTTTTTGCAATACAGTTCCCGTATACGTATTCAATTTGAAAACCACATGGAACCGTATTGAAAACCATATGCATTTACTCTCCATTGAAAACCGTATGCCAAACGATGCATTCGGTTGTGTCCATTTTGCATCTTGAACGGTTTTGTCCGTTTTTTGCCCATACCCAAAACCGTAGCCTACCACGGTTTTTGGTTCGGTTGAAAAACCATATATATATATATAAAATATATATATATATATATATATACATATATATATATATATATATATATATATATATATATATATATATATATAAAATATATATATATATAAAATATATATTATATGTATATGTATATATATATATACCCCGTTTCTCCGAAAATAGGACCGGGTCTTATTTATGGTATGCACATTGAACAACCTGGCGGTTCCACGATATTTATGCGCGAGCTGCATATCACATGATGATAATGGGGGGAGGGTGTAAATGCCCCCCAATGTCCCTACCCCCCCCCCCCCCCCCCCCCCCGCCGGTTTATCAGCCCAGCGCTGCACCCCACAATCCCCACATCGGGGTACTGATCATTTGTCACCTGCAAATGCAGCTTCTCTCCCCCCCTGCCAAATAATTATCAGCCGCTGCGCTGTAGCTATTCCTGTTCCCGGGCTGCAAATATTAAAAAGCAATCTTTAACTTACCTTCGTCCTCCGTTCCCCCGTTGCTAAGGCACTGGCCTCATGGTCCCTCCGCTGTTCTTGCTGCTTCCTGGTGTTGTGACGTCTTAGAGCCTTCAGCCTATCACCGGCCGCAGCGATGTCCCGCCTCGACCGATGATAGGCTGAGCCGACTGTCATGTAAGAAGCCGGCCAGCGAGCGAGAACAGCGGAGGACAGCGTGGCCGGTTCCTTAGCAACGGGGGAACGGAGGACGAAAGTAAGTTAAAGATTGCTTTTTAATATTTGCAGCCCGGGCATTGTCTAGGTCAGTGGTCTTCAACCTGCGGACCTCCAGATGTTGCAAACATTTGCAACATCTGGAGGTCCGCAGGTTGGAGACCACTGGTCTAGGTCTTATTATCGGGGTAGGGCTTATATTGCAGCCCACCCCGATAATCCGGCTAGGGCCTATTTTCGGGGTAGGTACTATTTTCAGGGAAACACGGTATTTTATATATATAAAAATGTGTGTGTGTGTGTGTGTGTGTATTTTCCAGCATCATGTCCAAACGGCTTTTATTATTATATTTTAACATGAAATTTGGCACACATGTTACTTATATGTCAACAACAAATATAGGATAGGTGATTTAACCCTAACTCACCCCCATTTGCCAGGGGCGGGGTTTATGTTTTAAGTCCCATACAAGTCAATGGGAAATATATGTTACTGCATAACTTCCAAACGGCTGGAGATATTTCGATAATACTTGGTCACATGTTACTTATATGTCCAATTAAAATATAGGACAGTTAATTTAACCCTTAACTACCCCCATTTGTGAGGGTCAGGGTTTTTGTTTAAAGTCCCATGCAAATCAATGGGAAATGTATGTTCCCACATAACTTCCGTATGACTGGCGATATTTCAATACCTGGTACACATATTACGGGTCAGGATAGGAGGTCGAGAAAGAAGGACGGGATAGGAGGTCGGGATAGGAGGACGGGATATGAGGTTGGAATATGATAACAATATATTAGGACGGGATATGAAGTCAAAAGCTTCCTCCTTTGTTTATTTTCCTCCCCAACAAGGATTAGGAAGGAAAAACCTGGCAACGCCGGGTATTCAGCTAGTATAAACTACAAGCAACAAAATCACCAGTGAGAAAGAGATTATCAAGATACTGCAACACATTCTGAGCCCCATGAGATTTTCTTTAATGTATTCTAGAATTCTGCCTGCCTGAACCATGGGTGATAATCTATCTATATCTATATATAGATGCATATCATAAAATGTTGCAGTATCTTGTAATACCTTTTTTATTGGATTAACAGCATTTTGTAGAGACAAGCTTTCGGGATTCCTCCCTTTATCAAGTCCAAAGCAAATCTAAGCTCACAAGGAGAAGACACAGGTTACATCTCACAAATATGCAGGGGTTAAGACAATAGATGTGGATAATTCACACTAAGATGGGCCTTAAATTGTCCTGTTATGGGAACATAGACTAAATAGATAAGAATGAGAAAAAGGGGGAGGGAGGGGGGAGCAGGGGAGAGACTGATAATTAGCAGGACATAGTGAGATGTAAAAGATAACAGTGCAGGTTATAAGAGAATACAGTACAGTACAGGTTATAAGAAATTTTGATAATGAGATAAGAAGCTCAAATCCACATTAAGTCCCCAGTTTTTCGAGTCAAAAAACAGTATAATTTTGGCTTCAAATGTCTTTCTCTCGTGTGTTTTTGAAGTTCCCTCTCAGTATCTTGATTGTAAGGTCATGTATGGAGTGGCCTGTTTGGGTAAAATGATGTCCAACTAGGGTGCAGTAGTCATTTTCTTTATGGCAGTTGATGGAATGTCTGTAGATTCATCCATTCGTTGAGTTTCCGGCTGGTTTCACCAATGTAGCATCCCAGGTCACACTTGGTGCATTGTATCATGTAGACCACATTTGGGGATGTGCAGGAATATAGTCCCCTAATGTTATATGTCTTGTTGTTGTGGGTGGCTTCCATCTTGGTGCAGATATGTTGGCAGAGTTTGCAGCGTGGTTTGTTGCAGGGTTTGGTCCCATTCTCTGTGTCTGTTCTTTCTGTAGGTAATTTTCGGCTGACCAGCTTTTGTTTTAAATTGTGTGGTTGTCTGAAGGCCAATATGGGAGGTTCAGGGAAGATTTCTGTTAGCATCTCATCTTCCGCCAATATCGGCTGTAGGTCCTTGATGATTTTTCGTATTTCTTCAGGGGCCGGATTGTATGTGGCTACCAGTGGTACGCGTGGTGATGGTTGTATCTCTCTGTATTGCAGCAGGTGTTCCCGTGGTGTTTGAAGGGCGGAGTGTATTTTCCTATTGATTGTCCTAGGTTTGTATCCTTTTTGTTTGAATGTATTTGTTTGAAAATATCATCAATGTAACGGTAGTATCTGTAGGGTTTGTGAAGTTGTGTGTCTAGAAATCGTTGTTCAAGGTCAGCCATGAATAGGTTGGCATATTGTGGTGCCATCCTGGTCCCCATTGCAGTGCCCACCATTTGTAGATATATGTCACTGTTGAAGCTGAAGTAATTGTGTGTTAGGATGAATTCTATTAGTTTAGTGATGACTCCAAGGCTGTATTTCCGGTTGTGGGTTTGGGATGAGAGGAACAGGGAGCAGGCATCAATTCCATCTCCGTGAGGGATGTTGCTGTATAAGGATTCTACATCCATTGTTACGAATATGGAGTTTGCAGGCAAGTTTGTAATCTGATTGAGTTTGTTAAGTAAGTCAGTGCTGTCCTGTATGAAGATGCTGGTGTTTTTGACAAAGGGCTTTAATATCTTTTCTACTAAGCCAGAGATCTGTTCTGTTAATGTGTCCATACCGGTTATTATTGGTCTGCCTGGGTTCCCAGTTTTGTGGATTTTTGGAAGCTTGTAGAATGTCCCTGTTATAGGATTTGTGGGTATGAGTGTCTCTAATCCTTTCTGTGACTCTTTTGAGAAGGATTCAATCAATTTCTTCAATTCCAGAGTGTATTCTTTGGTGGGGTCTTCTGTCAGTTTCTTGTAGTATGTAGTGTCTGACAATTGTCTGTTTCCCTCTTTTATGTAATCCTCAGTGTTAATTATCACCACTGCTCCTCCCTTGTCTGCTGGTTTGATTGTTATGGTTTGATTATTCTTTAAGTTTTTGATGGCGTCTGTTTCTAGTTTTGAGAGATTTTAGTTGGTTTTATAATGGTGTTTTTTGACCAGGGATGCTGTTCTTAATCTGAAACTTGCAATGTAGCTGTCCAGTTTGCTGTTGCGTCCTGGTGATGGAGTAAAATCAGAATTCTTTTTCTTGATATTGTAATCCAGGGTTGTTGTAGTACTGTCCTCTTTCTTATGGAAGTACTCTTTCAGTCTCAGTCAACTAAAGAATACTTCCAAGTCTGAGTATAGTTTGAATTCATCCAGTTTAGTGCTTGGACAGAATGATAGTCCTTTAGAGTGAACAGATCTCTCAGACTTGGATAGTTCATAATCTTAAATATTTATAATCCCTGTGTTGTCTGTATTGTTGTCAGGAGTAGTGCTCATATTGTTGTCAGGAGTAGTGGTGAGGTCATCGGTTGTTTCAGGTATTCCATTGCTTGTAATGATCCTGGTTTCTCTCTCTGCCTGGTGTTGGTTGAAATTTTGAGAGAGTTTCCTGAGTTTTTTATTTTTCTTCATGAAGAGTTCTCTTTTCTGCTGTCTATTGAAGTATTGTATATCGTGTTCCAATTGTTCAGCCATATGTTGATGAGTTTCCCATAGATCCTGAAGGAGGGATTGTTTTAAATGTTTGATGTCTTCTCTTTTCTTGTACATTCTACATGCTTCCAAAAATCCACAAAATCTGGGAACCCAGGCAGACCAATAATAACCGGTATGGACACATTAACAGAAGAGATCTCTGGCTTAGTAGAAAACCTATTAAATCCCTTTGTGAAAAACACCAGCCGCTTCATACAGGACACCACTGACTTTCTTAAACTTAATCAGATTACAAACGTGCCTGCAAACTCCATATTAGTAACAATGGATGTAGAATTCTTATACAGCAACATCCCCTCATGAAGATGGAATTGATGTCTGCTCCCTGTTCCTCTCATCCCAAACCCACAACCGGAAATACAGCCCTGGAGTCATCACTAAACTAATAGAATTCATCCTAACACACAACTACTTCAGCTTCAACAGTGACATATCTACAAATGATGGGCACTGCAATGGGGACCAGGATGGCACCACATTATGCCAACCTATTCATGGCTGACCTTTAACAACGATTTCTAGACACACAACTTCACAAACCCTACAGATACTACCGTTACATTGATGATATTTTCATCATTTGGACAGAAGGAAAAAAAAAACTCAGAAAGTTTCATGATGCCTTTAACTCATTCAATCCATCTATCAAACTCAAAATGGACTTCTCTACAGAAAGTGTGAACTTCCTGGACACTACTGTCACAATAAACAGGAACACACTACGAACGTCTGTATACAGAAAACCCACAGACCGATCCAGCTATCTACATAAATCCAGTTTCCATCCATCACACACAAAGAAAGGCAAGCTACCAGGCACCATCGCATCTTCTCCAACCCTGATGACGGAGACCTGCACCTACAAACACTGTGAGAAATTCAAACAAAAAGGATACAAACCTAGGACAATCAATAGGAAAATACACTCCGCCCTTCAAACACCTGCTACAATACAGAGAGATACAACCATCACCACGCGTACCACTGGTAGCCACATACAATCCGGCCCTTGAAGAAATACGAAAAATCATCAAGGACCTACAGCCGATATTGGCGGAAGATGAGATGCTAAAAGAAATCTTCCCTGAACCTCCCATCTTGGCCTTCAGACAACCACACAATTTAATACAAAAGCTGGTCAGCCGAAAATTACCTACAGAAAGAACAGACACAGAGAATGGGACCAAACCCTGCAACAACCCACGCTGCAAACTCTGCCAACATATCTGCACCAAGATGGAAGCCACCCATCATTAGATTCCTCAGACAAATGAATAGAGTTCAATTGAGTCCGGAGCCTGCTCCATACATACTGCAGAGCGCCGCATGCATCTCCCCGTGAGTGAAGGCAGAGGTCGCAGGTCTGCACGGGGAGCAAGAAGCCACGCCCCTCATCTCCCCCCCTCCCCCGCACATCTGCAGAGCAGGGGAGAGAAGACAAATACACAGCTTCTCATCTCCCCTGCTCTGCTTCGGAGGACACAGGCTGCAGAGTATGGAGCGGGCAGGAGTCGGGAGCCCGCTCCATACAGACTGCAGATCGTCGCCGCATTTGTCAGGTCTGGCCCTGCCCGGCGCCCAAAACTGCTAGTCCCGGGCGTTGGGGCGATAGGAATTCCACATCCCTGTGATTTTACAGCGATTCTGACATAAATGCAAAAAAAGAAATACCCACATGTGACTCCATTTTGGAAACAACACCCCTCACGGAACGTAACAAGGGGTATAGTGAGCCTGAACACCCCACAGATGTTTAATGAAAATTCTTCAAAGTTGGATGGAAAAAAAAAAAATTCACTAAAATGCTGGCGTTACCCAAAATTTCTCATTTTAACAAGGGAAAATAGGAAAAAAGTCCCCCTATAATTTGTAACCCCATTTCTTCTGAGTAAGAACATACCCCATATGTGGATGTTAAGTGCTCTGCGGGCGAACTACTCTGCTCAGAAGAGAAGGAGCGCCATTGGGCTTTTGAAGAGAAAATTTGTCCGGAATTGAAGGCAACGTGTGTTTACAAAGCCCCCATAGTGCCAGAACAATGGACAACCCCCCCCCCCCCACATGTGACCCCATTTTGAAAACTACACCCCTCACTTAATGTAATAAGGGGTACAGTGAGCATTTACGACCCACACGTGTCTGACATTTTTGGAACAGTGGTCCGTGAAAATGAAAAATTTTATTCTTCCTTTGCACAGCCCACTGTTCCAAAGATCTGTCAAACGCCAGTGGGGTGCAAATTAGGGGTGTGAATCGCCAAGAATTTGGCGATACTATTTGAATCGAGATACCAGTGTGGCGATTCGATATAACCCGATATATCGCGATATCGTCTAGGTGACGATACATCGCGATATATCCCGATTTTGTCTAAAAAAAAACAACGTCTTTTACACTTTTATTAAAACTATTTTTTTATACACTTTATTAGACTTTTAGGAGGAATCATTAGATTCCTCAGACAGATGAATAGAGTTCTATTGAACTCCACTGATCTGCGATCCATTGATAGAGCCTGGTCCAGCCAGGCTCTATCAATGACAGAGCCATGGAGAGCAGGGAAGCAGAGGTAAGCCCTCCGGCTACCTTCACAGTGGATTGCCCCCTCGCGATCGCGCTGCGGGGGGGCGATCCACCCCACTAGGGAGCACTCACTGATCCCTTTAGACGCCACTATCAGCTTTGAGAGCGGCGATCTAAAGGGTTAATAGCCAGCCGCGGCGATCGCCGCATGCTGGCTATTAGTGGCGGCCCCCGGCTACTGAGAACAGCCGGGGGCTGCAGAGTATGGAGCGGGCAGGAGTCCAGAGCCCCCTTCATACACACTGCAGAGCACCGCATGCTGGATATTAGCGGCGGTGATGCATCAGCGGCCCCCGGCTACTGAAATCATGAGTCGGAGCCCGCTCGATACATCCAGAGTGCTGCCGCGTCAGATCCGGCCTGCCCAGCTCCACAAATGTGGAATTTGTATCTCCTGATGCCCCGGACATGCTGTTCCGGAGGTCAGGAGATACAAATTCCACATCCCTAAAAGGATCGATTCAAAAATATTTTGAATCCATTCAGTATCGCAAAGTGAAAAATCGCAATAATCGAGCAAATCGATTTTTACTTACATCCCTAATGTAAATATTCACTGCACCCCTTATTAAATTCTGTGAGGAGTGTAGTTTACAAAATAGGGTCACACGTGTGTGTGTGTGTGTGTGGGGGGGGGGGGGGGGGGTGTCACATGTCCACTGTTCTGTCCACTGTTCAAAATAGGGTCACATGTCCACTGTTCTGGCAGCACGGGGGACTTTGTAAACGCACATGGCCCCTAACTTCCATTCCAAATTTTTTTTTTTCCCAAAATCCAATGGCGCTCCTTCTCTTCTGAGCATTGTAGTGTGCCAGCAGAGCACTTGACGTCCACACATGGGGTATTTCCATACTCAGAAGAGATGGGGTTACAAATTTTGGGGGGCATTTTGTCCTATTACCCTTTGTAAAAATTTTAAATTTGAGGGAAAACTAGCATTTTAGTGAAAAAAAATCATTTACACATCCAACTTTAATAAAAAGTCATCAAACACCTGTGGGGTGTTAAAGGCTCACTGGACCCCTTGTTATGTTCCTTGAGGAGTGTAGTTTCCAAAATAGTATGCATGTGTTTTTGTTTTTTTTTTGCCTGTCCTGGCACCATAGTGGCTTCCTAAATGGGGCATGCCCCCCCCCCCCCCCCCAAAACCATTTCAGTAAAATTTGCTTTGCTTTTCCAAAACCAAATGTGACTTCTCTTCTGAGCATTGTAGTTCGCCCGCAAAGCATTTTACGTCCTATCATTGGGTATTTCCATACGCCAAAAAGATGGGGTTACAAATTTTGGGGGGCATTTTGTCCTTTTATCCCTTGCAAAAAAAAAATTTATTTGAGGGAAACTAGCATTTTAGTGAAAAAAAGTAATAATTTACACATCCAACTTCAACGAAAAGTCGTCAAACATCTGTGGGGTGTTAAGGCTCACTGAACCCCTTTTTACGTGCCTTGAGGGGTGTAGTTTCCAAAGTAGCATGGCAAGTGTTTTTTTATTTTTATTTTTTTGCTGTTCTGGCACCATAGGGGCTTCCTAAATGTGACATGCCCCCCAAAAACCATTTCAGAAAAACTCACTCTCCAAAATCCCATTGTCACTCCTTCCATTCTGAGCCCTCTACTGCGACCGCCGAACACTTGACATACACATGAGGTATTTTCTTACGAGAGAGATTGGGTTAAACATTTTAGGAAGATTTCTCTCCTTTTACCCCTTGTAAAAATTCAAAAACTGGGTCTACAAGAACATGCCAGTGTAAAAAATGAAGATTTTGAATTTTCTCCTTCAATTTGCTGCTATTTCTGTAAAACACCTAAAGGGGTTAACAAACCTTTTGAATGTCATTTTGACTACTTTGAGGGGTGCAGTTTTTATAATGGGGTCATTTGTGGGGTATTTCTAATATGAAGGCCCTTCAAATCCACTTCAAAACAGAACTGGTCCCTGAAAAATGTTGATTTTGAAAATTGTGAAAAATTTGAAAATTGCTGCTATACTTTGAAGCCCTCTGTCTTCCATAAGTAAAAACCATGTCAGCTTTATGATGGAAACAGACATATTGTATATGTGAATCAATGTATAATTTATTTGGAATATTCATTTTCCTTATAAGCAGAGAGCTTAAAAGTAAAAAATAAAAAAATGCTAAATTTTCACTTTTTTCATCAAATTTTGGAATTTTTCACCAAGAAATTATGCTAGCATCAAATTTTTTTTTTTTTACCACTAACAAAGTAGAATATATCACGAAAAAACAATCTCTGAATCAGAGTGAAAGGTAAAAGCATCCCAGTTATTAATGCTTAAAGTGACAGTGGTCAGACGTGCAAAAAATGGCCGGGTCCTACAGTGAAAATTGGCTGGGTCCTTAAGGGGTTAAGTAAATATGTTTATTGCAGGACTAGAGACACTTGTATAAGTGAAGGGAATGGAGGGTCAATAGTTCAAGCTGAAGCTGTAAACCATTGGAAAAACTGCTGCCATTCAGCTGAGGCTATAAAAACTTGTAAACTCGATTGTTAGCTTAAAGGGGTACTCCACCCCTAGACAGCTTATCCCCTATCCAAACAATAGGGGATAAGATATAAGATCGCCGGGGTCCCGCTGCTGGGGACCCCCAGGATTGCCGCTGCGGCACGGCGCAGTCATTACTGCACCGAGCGAGTTCGCTCTGTTCGTAATGACGGGCGATACAGGGGCTGGAGCATAGTTATGTCACGGCTCCACCCCTCGTGATGTCACTGCCCGTCTCCTCAATACAAATCTATGAGGAGAGGTGGCGTGGCGGTCCTCACACCCCCTGCCTTCAACTTAAATTAAGGGGGCAGGCCGTGATGTCATGTGGGGCGGAGCCATGATGTCACGCTGCTCCGTTCCCTGTATCGCCCCTCATTATGCACAGAGCGAACCCAATCTGTGTAGTAATGAAAGTGCGTGCCGAAGCGGCCATCCCGGGGGGTCCCCAGCAGCGGGACCCCGATCAGACGTCTTATCCCCTATCCATTGGATAGGGGATAAGATGGCTAGGGGCGGAGTACCCCTGTTTTATAATAAATGCCCCTTGCTGGATCCAACCACTGCCCTATCTTCAGCAGAAGATCAGCACACAAACTGTTCAATACAGTAGACTGTTTGCTTCCCAGCCAGTAGTCCTGTGGTTAATGACAGGTATGTTGCCTTTCTTTACTTCAAGGAATGTATAAAATACATATTGCATATTAATACAAAACTCTGGAGTCGGAGTATTTATCTACCGACTCCACAGCCCTGGTTTGTACACCATTTATTCACCCTGGCCATGCCCAATGGCCTTTGTTTACCAGGCAATTCTTCCATCTGCAGATAACCTTGTTTTTTCTTTTTTGTATGATAAGTTATGGTTAGTAATGTAATTGTGTCTTCCGATAATGTCAGGGGTTTCAACGAGCCAAGAAAGAGGGGACAATTACTCTCACTCACCTGAAGAGATATGGTAGACATTGCCCTACTTCTAGAAACTAATTTTAAAGAATCTCTGATTCCCAAGCCTACCAACCCATTTCTACTTTCATTGGTTCCACAGCACCCATCCCACCTCAGCATCAAATGGAGTATCGCTATCCACAAACACACCCCATATGTACACACCACCTCCTTACCTGACACTGAAGGGAGATATCTATTCATTAAAAAGGAACCAGAGCACTTTTATAGCTCCCTCTATAATTTACCTTACCCCCTTGGCGCTGAATCTCTAACCAACTTTCTTAACTCCATCTCTCTTCCTACTATTTCTGATAGTGAAATGGAAAACTTGAAAGCACCATTTATCAAAAATGAAGTTTCCAAAGTACTAGCCTCAATTCCCTCGGGCAAAAGCCCTGGTCCAGACAGGTTCCCCATTTCATATTATAAAACCCTTTGATGAGGATGACCCTTATGTTTCTTATGTCTGATTGATATATTAATACTAATATGCCATTGCTGATGCTGGAGAAAGATATTTAAACTACCTATAACCCATAAACCAGCTTGCTATTTGCTTGCAACTAAGAAACCTTGGAATGAGGCCAGGAGGCCCAAGATGAGATGTCGGAAGACAAAAAATTTGAGGAAGATACAGATTGTATAGAAGGGCAAAGATCTGGGATTTTCCAGTATGAGAGCGAGAGGGCCGCATAAATGAACTTTGGCTAAATGCTAAATATGCCAATATATACAGAGATAAAGCTCAACTAACCAATCAAAATGTAACATGATAATTTTGACGTCATAACTGAACCTCCCTTTTTTGTCAGATGTAAAAACAATGTACTTCCGTGTAAAACAGAAACTCTTTGAGAACTATCTGGGAACACTGTGTGGGAACACTGTGTGGTCTCAATTTTATAGAGGAGATCTAGTCGCAGGTGACTAATTGCTGCTGTTTAACCCCTTTAGGACCCGGGGTTTTTCCGTTTTAGCATTTTAGTTTTTTCCTCCTTACCTTTAAAAAAAACATAATTCTTTCAATTTTGCACTTAAAAATCCATATGATGGCTTATTTTTTGCGCCACCAATTCTACTTTGTAATGAGGTCATTCATTTTACCCAGAAATCTACGGTGAGGCAAAATTGGAAAAAAAGAAACCACCATTTTGTAACTTTTGGGGGTTTCCGTTTCTACACAGTACATTTTTCGGTAAAAATGACAATCCTAACTACATACAGGAAAATTTATACGCTTAAAATTGTCATCTTCTGACCCCTATAACTTTTTTATTTTTTCGCGTATGGGGCAGTATGAGGGCTAATTTTTTGCTACGTGATCTGACGTAGCTGTACCATTTATGTATTGATAGGACTTATGTAATGAAAAAATGAATAAAAAGCGATCAATAAGTAACCAAAAATACACTATTTTAGACTTTGGAATTTTTTTGCGCGTACGCCATGGACCGTTCAGTTTACGTAACGATATATTTTTATAATTCGGACATTTCCGCACGCAGTGATACTACATGTTTATTTTTATTTACACTTTATGGGAAAAGGGGGGTGATTCAAACTTTTATTAGGGAAGGGGTTAAATGATCTTTATTAATTTTTTTTTTTTGCAATGTTATAGCTCCCATAGGGGGCTATAACACTGCACACACTGATCTTTTACAATGATCAATGGTTTCTCATAGGAAACCATTGATCAATGATTCTGCAGCTTGACTGCTCATGCCTGGATCCCAGGCACTGAGCAGTCATTCGGCGATCGGACACCAGGAGGTAAGGAAGGGACCCTCCTGCTGTCCTGTAAGTTGTTCAGGATGCCGCAATTTTGCCACGGACATCCCGAACAGCCCCCTGAGCTAACCGGCAATGATTTACTTTCACTTTAGACGAGGTGTTCAAGGGTTAATAGCGCGCGGCACCGCAATCAGTGCCGCGCGCTATTAGCCACGGCCCCGCGTTATAGAACGGGAATGGACTCCTGACGTAACGGTACGTCATGGGTCCTTAAAGGAGTTAAATCTAAGTCCACAAATTAGCAAATCGGGAGAGGTTGTGAGAGAACCAGTAAAATGTTAACATCGAAAATGCACTACATATTAAAGAATTAATTTTTAATTATTTTTTTGAGCTTTAGGGAATTAAAAGTGGCAGACATTTTGGATTCAGAACTTAGATTCCCTAAAGCGCAAAAATCTGAAAGAAATTTTAGACATTTTCGATTCAAAAAAACGTTTTGCTTGAATTTAGATTTTTGAGTTTCCTTGATCTACTTAGTGGATACGGTCAAGGGAATAAAAAATGCCGTAGATTATTTTTTTTATTTTCTCTTGTAAATAGTGATGTATTCTGTGATAACATTTGTGTAAATATGTACTTTTGTGTAAAATCGTACTGCTGTTAGAAACCCAGTCCAGTATCGTATTGCTCGTAACATTGGGGTGTGAAAAATTGTCGGATATCAGTTGTATCTACGAGTTCAAGATCTTTATCAGAGAATAACTTGTGTGTGGAATCGTACTGCTGGTAACTTTTGGGGTATAAGAGTAATATGAGTAATTGTACCAGTCCAGTAACTTTTATATCAAGTTATATCTTGTGTATTTTACTGCTGGTAGATTTCCAATGCAGTCTTTTTACTGTATCCTTGATATCTTTTTAGTGTACTGCTGATATCATGTATCAGTTCAGTATCCTTTTGTACCAGAAGATTAGTATCAGGAAAAAATTTTGGTTGTATCTATACTCGGCGGACTCACAGTGAAGAGGCAGTGAGCGGATTCGTGGACACAAATAGTGGATGCCAGAGTAAGCAAATAGTTAATATAAAATATATTTTACCGGTATGTGCAGGTCCCAGGGTGCTGGGCGGGGAGTGTGCTGCTGGAGACTCTGCCATCTCAGGTATGCAGCGGTAGTGGTGGGCTCACATTTGGTGGACTGCAGCGCTTCTTTTGTAGATAATTATATGGACAGGCGGTTGGGAGCGCTGTATCTATTGTGGTATTGCTGTGGCTGGACGCATTTCAGGACCCCATAGAACTTTCTTCAGCAGCTAGACATGATAGTGAGATGGTCATTTTTTAAGATATATATTAGTTATAATTCCTCCCTTTTAGGTGAGGGGGCGTCACATTCAATTAGTGGGAAGAAATGGGGAAAATGTGGTTTAGGAAGCAGTATGAGTCAATTTTTTTGAGAAAATATTTCAAATGGACATAAAATATAAATGTACAATACAACATATATAACAAACTATAAAATATATGTGTAGCAGTAAAATATGGAAATATGAAAAAGCAGAAATGGGAAAAAAAATTGGAAAAAAGAAGCAAGTATGTCTATTGCATATGCACATGTGTCAGAATTAGTGTACCTTAAAACATATTTATGAATAAAAATTGTGTGATTGCATATAGATGTGGAAAGGTGAATATATATTAAAAAATTATTATGATAACTAACAAATAAATATGAAGGTGAGCGGTAAGGCAGGAAGTGGAAGCCGGTGATCACGCTGTCGAAAATGGAAGGTAAATCCAAAGTAATTTCATACATTTATTGAAGCTATGTACAAACGCAATGAGTTTCAAAACCGTCTGGTTTTTTAATCAGGCGTGATTTCATTCAACTTTAACTCCAATTTATACAGAATACAATCAAAGACGTAACACATGGACATGACGTGTTCAACCAAAGTAAGACACGGAAAACAGGTAAAATACGAAGAAGAATCCCAAAAATTAGCCCATTATTAATAAGTAAGCTCATTAATAAAAAAAAACTCATTCATAAAAAACACAATGCAAGTATATCTAGACATAGAAATAATGAGTATATGTGGACATCTAAACACCACATATATATTACGCGCATATATAGAGATACACATATACACATGTTCATAGCTCACATAGTTCATATGTTCATAGTTCACATGTTCATAGCTCACAATAGTAGAAACCAGTAAAAAACTGTATGAGAAAACTGTGTATATAAAAGAAAAACTATATAAAAAACGGGAAAAGAAGAAAAAGTAATATAAAGAAAGGATCATATTCAATTAAAAAGTGTTTTTTTCTATCGTTTCATTTAAACTGTGAGGCCATAATGAGTTTATGATAGAAATCCAGTATGATTCTTTATTAATCAGATTCTGGAATCTATTGTGTGTGGTCTCGGAAATAGAATCAATGACTTGCACTGTCAAGCCTTGTAAATTACCAGCGTGAATGGTAGTGATGTGTTGAGACACGCTGTGTTGCATAAATTTACTATTGATGTTAAAGCGATGTTTGTTCATTCTAGCCCCGAGGGACTGAACTGTTCGACCAATATACTGTAACCCGCATTTGCAGGTGAGTAGAAAGATAAACAGTCATATTTTCCTCTAATGGAAAAGGATTCACCTGTAGAGAATGATTTGAAAGTGGAAGTCTCATTTTCCGGGACCAACGCGCAACATAAATGTCTGGCATGAGTGCCCGTGTAGGATAAAGGTGCTATTGTTTCTTCCTGGGATGTTACTCTCCTAAGTCAACCTGGTGCAAGTTGGCTTCTCAGTGTGCGTGCTCTTCGATAATTTATAATGGGCTTGGAAGGAATTTTTTGTACTTTGAAATTTGGTCACTTAGTAAAATTGCCCAATGCTTCTTTAAAATTGTATGAATTTGAGCCGTGGAACTAGTACAATATTTTTTTTTTCAGTCGAGTAGTTAATATCCTGTTTTTTGTTTTTTTTTTTATAATTTTTTGGTAATAGATCATTCTGTTTAAAAACTTTTATTTTATTGCATGCGGTATATTTTTTTAATAAATTATTTGGGTATCCCTTTTCTGTAAAACGACTTTGTAAAAATGTTTTGCCCGATTTATAAAATCAAGGTCATGTGAACAGTTCTTCCAAAACCTTCGATATTGTCCACATGTTTTTAACCCACTTGGGTAGATTACAACTACCAAAGAATAAAAACTGTTTACATTGACCTGCTTAAAATGTGTGTGGGTCCCAAAGTAATTCTCTTTTTAAAAAAATCTCTAGATCTAAGAAGACAATTTCCGAAGAAATATTAGGTGTGAAGACCAACCCCCCAATTATTATTGTTAATATCAATAAAATCCAGGGCCTCTTGTTCTGATCAACCCCATATAATGATCAAATCATCAATAAATCTACGATAAAATAAGATAAGTGGATGTGCAATAAATAGGGACTCGAAACGTCCTATATACAAATTTGCATAACTGGGGGCGAATCGAATCCCCATTGCACATTCACGTAATAGACAATAAATGATGTCATCAAATGAAAATACATTATGTTGTAAAAATAAATATGTGTGTAATAATTAGTGATTATATCCAAGGGTATATGACTAAATGAAAAAAATGAGACTTTTTTTAATGAAAAAAATGTAGCTAACCGAAGCTATGCACAGCATGAAGTGGGATTCGGTTGAAGTAGGGGAGGGGTCCCGATCAAGAACAGGTCAGAGTGCTGATAGCCTGACTTCGACGTGTCGTCGGAAGGGACAAACTCCTAGTCCAAGAAAACGAATACCTCCAACTCAATGTTTAGACCCTTGGGTGCCAAGGTATCGAATTAGAATATTTTTCTTAATTCAGCTCTGGACATTTTATTTATAAAAAGTTCCCCCCTCTCCTGTTTTGTTGAATTGTTGGCTGCATATTTGAGATTGTTAGGATTGCCCTGGTGGTATTGTTTAAAATGTGATTATAATGGATGTTTGTCATTTTGTTTCTTGATGTTGTATCTGTGCTCAAGAATACGGGTTTCCAGGGCTCTGGAGGTACGGCCCCTTAATTGCAGGGGCATTGAATTACATATATTACTCCCTTACTAGCACAATTGAGAGTCATTGATTTTGTGTATATAGCCATTTGAAGTAGATTTGATTTCTAGGGTTCTCTTGTTGAATTTGGTTTCTTTACAGTTGGGACATTGTCCGCATCTGAAGAATCCTTTGAGATCAACTATGGTGGATAAAGATTTAGGATTGGGATTAGAGGAACGTACTCTAGGTGCGATTTTGATACCTAAATTGGGCGCTCTCGTATACATAATGGATGGCTTGTTTTGAAGAAAATTCATTTAAAAAGTTTTGTCCTCACACAATAGTGGCAAGTATTTTTTAATAATTGATTCTATTCTGTAGTGTTGTGTGTTATAAGGAATGATGAGTTTGGGAAAGTCTTTTGTGGTGGCTGTAGATGTGTAGAATGAAGAATGTGGGTCTAAATTGCAAATTTTTTCTAGAGATTGTTGCAGACCTGCCAGAGGATATTGTTTGCTGACAAATTGGTTGGCAAGTGATTCGTCTTCTATTTCGAACTGTTCATTGTTTGCACGATTGCGCTTTAGTCTCCGGAACTGGCTGGTGGGTACATTATACCAGCCATTGAGGTGGCAACTTGAATGCAGTATAAATGCATTTTTGCCACATGTTTGCGGTGTGTAATGCATGTAACACATAGTAACATAGTTCATAAGGTTGAAAAAAGACCAGAGTCCATCAAGTTCAAGCTATAACCCTAATAAGTCCCTATTGAGTTGAGTCTGTCATTGTTAGTGGATATTATTAAATCTAAAAATTCAATGGAGGTAGCACTAACATTAGGTGGGAATTTGAGATAAAAATTATTAGTAATAAGAAATGTTATAAAATTGTCCAGATTGTGTTTGTTTCCTCGCCATATAAAAAATGTCGTCGACATATCGGTGCCATGTCACTAGATCGCCACCCAGCCGCGGATCGATAGTGGTAGTTTCCCAATCTGCCATAAACAGATCGGCATAGCTGGGGACAAATCTCTTGCCCATAGCAGTGCCATTTGTTTGTAAATAAAAATCTGTTTCAAATTTAAAATTGTGTGTTAAGATAAAATTGATGCCGTCAAGTATAAAATGGATCTGTTCCAATGTGAGATCTGCATACCTTTCTAATGTATTGTGGATGGCCGTCAGTCCCTGTTTATGATTAATGATAGTGTAAAGGGAACTGATTAGAGATGAGCGAATTTACAGTAAATTTGATTCGTCACAAACTTCTCGGCTCGGCAGTTGATGACTGATCCAGCATAAATTAGTTCAGCTTTCAGGTGCTCCGGTGGGCTGGAAAAGGTGGATACAGAGTTTCCTATCTCCTAACTGATATCTAGTGTTCCCAAATGCCAAGCTGGGTCCAAATTGATGGATTCTACTATCTGGATGATTTGTGTGGTGTCTCTTATATAGGATGGGGTTGTTTTCACATAAGGTTGTAACAGTTGGTCGATGTATTGCGAGAGATTTGCTGTGATTGAACAAATACCCGACACAATTGGGCATCCTGGGGGTTGTTTTGAATCTTTGTGAGTTTTTGGTATCGTATAGAACACTGGTATGGGATCCTGTAATATAATCAAATTCATTTTTGGAGAGAAAGCCTGTGTCTCTTGTTTTTTTGCATAATGCGAACAGTTGTTCTAAAAATTGTAGAGCTTCAATAAGAAAGTAATGTGCTGGCTCTGCTATCCCTCAATTTTAACTCCCTTGAATAGTCTATGTATCTTCTAAAAATTGTGTAGTGGGGTCACTTTTTAATTTGGTGTAGGGAGTAATGTCATTGAGTTGGGACATGCATTCAGCTGTGTTTGATGTGGTGTCCATTATTACAATGCCCCCTCCTTTGTCGGCTGGTATGATGGAGCGATAGATCTTGTTGAAGTTGTTTCATGGCTGATAATTTGCCTGGTGTCAGGTTGCCCCATGTTTGTTTGGGTGTTTTAATTTTTCTCAGATCGTATTCTACAGCTCTTTTAAAAGCTATCATATCTGGACTGATTTCTTGTCTAGGGTAAAAATGGGATTGTTTTTTAATGTAGTATGCCTATAGGTAGATGTAGTATTCTGAGTTATGGGATTTAAAAAAAACAATATTTTTTCAAGCTTCGTTTACGGATGTATTTTTCAATTCCAATATGTACTCAAAATGTATCTAATGGTTGGCTGGGGGCAAATTTAAGACCTTTGTTCAGTAATTTAAGCTGGTTGGGATTAAAGGGGTACTCCGGTGCTTAGACATCTTATCCCCTATACACGCTCCGGGGACTGATTACAAACAGGGTGCCGCGCGCAAGATCACGGGGGTCCCCAGCGGCGGGACTCCCGCGATCAGGCATCTTATCCCCTATCCTTTGCATAGGGGATAAGATGTCTAAGCACCGGAGTACCCCTTTAAGAGTGGCAGAACTGAGATTAAAAACATTGGCATCTGAATTTATGTCTTGGTTACTTTGGTTCTGGGTTGTTCTAGTGGTTCAATTTAGTCCTCTATGAATTCTCTTGTTTTGGTGTTCTGTATGATGGGAGTGACTGGAGGTGTTTGGTGGACTTGTGCTATTGTCTATATTGTTTGAATGGTTTTACGTACTAGTTGTTGTTTGGTGAATGAGTCCATCGGGTGAGTATCGGTTTAATGGTGGGTCTGTGAGAGGTCTGATGATGTTGTGTTGACTGTTGTTGATTCTGGATTTGTATGTTGTGTGGTATCTGGGATTCTGCCAGTTGTTGTGGGGGTAATAATTTGGACGTGGACTGGGGTAATAGGACCCGGAGTGGTGTCTGGGTTAGAATAGTATGTTATGTTCGGGTGATGGTGATTGTAGCTATGTTTGGGGTAATGTGGACTGTGTATTGGAGGCTGAGGTGAAGGATGTGATCATGGTAGGTGTCTTCTTAGGGTGGTCCCCTCTAAAAAATGATCAGTGGATAAAGCGGTATATAACAAAATGGAAAGAGAACACCAGCACTGAATAGTTCCTGTACAAGCTGCCTAGATACAACAGGTGGATCTCGGCTAAGACCACCAAAAATGGAGCTGTACACAATATATATATAAGAATGTGTATCGGCGCTCTAATAATACAAACTTTATATAGTAATAGAGGCTCACTTACTAAAATCCTGATGGGGAGTGTACTCCGAATCTCTGCCCAGAGGGAAGTTCTTGTCTCCACTTAAAAATCCATGCAAAGCTGTAAGTCCGCGTCCTTGATAGTATGGAGCTTGTCCCATAGTACTTGCTTTTTGTGTTTGGAGCAGTTTACAGAAGTCCGTGGTTCCAGTCAGCCTATTAGCCGGGAGATCTGCTCCGGCCGGTGGAGTCTCAATGGCTTGCGGTACTTTTAGTGGATTACGGAGTGCTGTGACCTAGCGCTACGACACGGAGAGCGCAAAGCCAAAAAGCATCTAACGCTTTTCGGAAAGTAACGCTTTCCTTCATCAGAGATGGACGCGTTACTTTCCGAAATGCGTCAGGTGCTTTTTGGCTTTGCGCTCTCCCTGTAGTAGTGATGTCACTTGCAGTGCTACGTCACAGCACTCCGCAATCCACTAACAGTACAGCAAGCCGGTGAGACGCCACCGCCTGGGGCAGATCTCCTTGGCTAATAGGCTGGCTGGAACCACGGACTTCTGTAAACTACTCCAAACACAAAAAGCAAGTACAACGGACAAGCTCCATACTATCAAGACGTGGACTTACAGCTTTGCAGGATTTTCAAGTGGAGACAAGAACTTCCCTCTGGACAGAGATTCTGAGTACACTCCCCCATCAGGATTTTAGTAAGTGAGCCTCTATTATTATTTATAGTTTTTATTATTAGAGCCCCGATACACATTTATATATATTGGATAATGTGTTATACCTATTGGCAGTGGGTACATTATATATGGTTGTTTGAGTGTTGGGTTTAGTGGATGTGATATGCGAGTCTAGTGTTTGCTTTGTATTGTTCCATAGGTGTTTTGTTTTCCCAGTAATTTAATTTTCAATGGAGTCAAATTTTTTGCATAGTGCTTCATGATAGTTCAGGAATTCTGGTGTCTGTTCAAATGCATCTATGGTAGTGCGTGTATCAGCAATTTTAAAATAAATTTCTAATTAGTATCTCTTGTCTTCTTTCAACTACTAAACTTAGTAGTTTCTATGGATATTTGTTTAAAAAAAAGTGTTCCATTTGGTGTTAAATGTATCGCCTTTGGTGTCTCCTTCTGGGGTTTTATACACAGTAAGACCTTTGGCAATATTTGGTGTGGTGATCATGTGATTTAATGTTTTGACTTCCCAATTCTGTTTTAGATTTTTGAGTAAATAATGTTCAAGTTCTCTATATATATTGGCCATACCTCCAGAGCCCTAAAAATCTGTATTTTTGAGCAGAGATACAACAGTACAGGAATTCCTGTATTGTATTCTAATTGTTACATATCCACACCGTTTATCTGGTGTAGGATGCCATTGTGGCACTTTTAGTCTGTTGCAGGCATTCCCCATTTTATGGATTTTTATGTTGGGGATCACCCTTAGCAACAGACAACAAGGGCAGGATATGCTCCCCCAGTATATCTGCACAACTGCATTTGGGGTTGAGCACCTCCTGCCATTTGAGACCAAGTCTTTGTTGATGCACATATACAACATCAAGATACAAAATGACCAACATCCATTATCATCACATTTTAAACAATAAAACCAAGGCAATCCTAACAATCTCAAATATGCAGCCAAACAATTCAACAAGACTGGAGAGGGGGGAACTTTATAAATAAAATGTCCAGAGCTGAATCTATAAAAATATTCAAATTCGATACCTTGGCACCCAAGGTCTAAACAGTGAGTTGGAGCTATTCGGTTTCCTGGACTAGGAGGTTGTCCCTTCCGACGACACGTTGAAGTCAGGCTGTCTATCAGCACTCTGACCTGTTTTTGATCAAGACCCCTCCCCTACTTCATCCCGATCCCACTTCACGCTTTGCATAGCTTCGGTTAGCTAAATTTTTTTTTATAATTTTTTTTATAAATCACTAATTATTACACACACATTTATTTTTTGTTAGTTATAATTTTTTCCCATATATATATATATATATATATATATATATATATATACACACACACACACACACACACACACACACACACATGTATTCACCTTTCCACATTTGTATGCATTCACACCATTTTTATTCATAAATGTTTTAATGTACACTAATAATTCCAGACACACATGTGCTATATGCAATAGACATACTTGCTTCTTTTTTCCCCATTTCCTCATTTTCATATTTCCATATTTTTACTGCTACACATATTTTATAGTATTAGTTATATATGTTCTATTGTACATTTATATTTTATGTCCATTTGAAATATTTTCTTTAAAAAATTGACTCCTACCACATTTTCCCCATTTCTTCCCACTAATTGAATGTGACGCCCCCTCACCTAAATGGGAGGAATTATAACTAATATATATCTTAAAAAATGACCATCTCACTATCATATCTAGCTGCTGAAGAAAGTTCTATGGGGGACCTGAAATGCGTCCAGCCACAGCAATACCACAATAGATACAGCGCTCCCAACCTTATTGGACAAGGGTGCAATCCCTACCAAGAGGACATAGCCTGTCCATATAATTATCTACAAAAGAATCGCTGCAGTCCACCAAAGGTGAGCCCACCACTACCGCTGCATACCTGAGACGGCCGAGTCTCCAGCAGCACGCTCCCCGGCCAGGGAGCTGGGACCTCACCGGGGCCTGCACAAACCGGTAAAATATTTTATATTAACTATTTGCTTACTCCGGCATCCACTATTTGTGTCCACTGAATCTGCTCACTGCTGCTTCACTGTGAGACCACCGAGTCTCCAGCAGCACGCTCCCCATCCAGGGAGCCGGGACCTCACCAGGACCTACACATACCGGTATTTATATTATCTAGACTATATTCTTAAAAGGTATATAAAATCATGGGGTGCATCAATAAGGGCATAGATGCCCACGAAAAGTAAATAATTCTACCGCTGTACAAATCTCTAGTCAGACCACACATGGAATACTGTGTACAGTACTGGGCACCAGTGTACAAGAAAGATATAGTGGAGCTGGAGAGGGTTCAAAGACGGGCAACCAGAGTAATACTGGGAATGGGAGGACTACAGTACCCAGAAAGATTATCAGAATTAGGGTTATTTAGTTTAGAAAAAAGAAGGCTTAGGGGAGACCTAATAACTATGTAAAAATATATCATGGGGGGGGGGGGGGGGGGGCGCGTACAGAGATCTCTCCCATGATCTATTTATACCCAGGACTGTATCTATAACAAGGGGGCATCCTCTACGTTTAGAGGAAAGAAGGTTTCTACACCAGCACAGATGGGGATCCTTTACTGTAAGAGCAGTGAGACTGTGGAATTCTCTGTCTGAGGAGGTGGTCATGGTGAACTCTGTAGTAGAGTTCAAAATCAGTCTGGATGCATTCTTGGAGAGTAATAACATCGCTGGTTATGTATACTAGATTTATAGGGACAGAACGTTGATCCAGGGATTTATTCTGACTCCCATATTTGGAGTCGGGAAGGAATTTTTACATCTAGTATGAGGGTTTTTTGCCTTCCTCTGGATCAACTCAGTAGGGACTCATTAGGGATATAGGTTGAACTTGATGAACCATGTTACTACTATTACTATGTTACTATAAGTGGTGTCAAACTCTCGGCCTGCGGGCCATTTGCGGCCCGCAGAACGAAAGTTTGTGGCGTGCACCAGGTATATGTAATTTGTAAGAGAAAGAGAGAGAGACGACAATGCTACCTAGTGTGGGGGAACCTGCTGCCTGCCTAATGTGGGGAACCTGCTTCTGCCTACCTAATGGTGGGGAACCTGCTTCTGCCTACCTAATGGTGGGGAACCTGCTTCTGCCTACCTAATGGTGGGGAACCTGCTTCTGCCTACCTAACGGTGGGGAACCTGCTTCTGCCTACCTAACGGTGGGGAACCTGCTGCCTACCTAACGGTGGGGAACCTGCTGCCTACCTAATGGTGGGGAACCTGCTGCCTACCTAATGGTGGGGAACCTGCTGCCTACCTAATGGTGGGGAACCTGCTGCCTACCTAATGGTGGGGAACCTGCTGCCTACCTAATGGTGGGGAACCAGCTGCCTACCTAATGGTGGGGAACCAGCTGCCTACCTAATGGTGGGGAACCAGCTGCCTACCTAATGTGGGGAACCTGCTGCCTACCTAATGTGGGGAACCTGCTGCCTACCTAATGTGGGGAACCCCCAGAAGTAGCACCCCCATCATCCGTCAGCTCATGCTATTATCACATGGGGTAGGGGGAATGGGGGGGGTTGCTGGTGGATGATGGAGGTGCTACTGCTGGTGGGGGGTGTTACTGGTGGATGATGAGGGGCACATGATAGGGGCATTATATGTGAGGGGCGCATGCCGCCCAGCCTCACCCAGCTGCTACCTCCAGTGGCCCCCGGATGATTTGAGTTTGAGAACCCAGATATACTTACTCCGGCATCCACTATGTTTGTCCATCGAATCCGCTCATCGTTGCTTCACTGTGAGACCGCCGAGTCTCCTGCAGCAGGCTACTTGCTATAGGAGCCAGGTTTGACACATACACCAGCAAAAAGTTATTACGGAGATCTATGACATTGTAATCAACTAACATAAATGTTGACACCTTCAGCGATGTATATTGAAAGAGACAGTTGACTACAAATCAATTATTTGATCTAAAAAAAAAAAATTCAAGCCACCCATATTCAATATTTTTATTGTGATTTTATTGTAGCTATTTTATAAATGTATATTTTATATTGCATCTATTATATTGATTTTTAATGCTATATATATATATTTCACTATTTTTACGCATAATATTTGTGGTATAGTTGACCTACAAGGGCCCTGTAGGTCACATACCACTAATTGTATTTTTATCATATTGTTGAAAAATCAATACATTTATTTCCAATACTCATTGACCTTGAGCCCCAATTTCTTCATTATTTGTACGCTTGTTGGACACTGTAGGTATAGGTGTCATTTGGGTAGCTCAGGTTGCAGTTAATTAGTGTGATAAGAGCCTCTCCAACCTTTCCACTTTGTGTTGTAAATTAAGTTGTTGAGTAGGATTGATTGTCTCAGTGTCTCCTAAAGAATGTTCCTTGGTGATTTTGGATGGTATTTTGAGTGGAAAAATGGCTGTGTGCATTGTGTTGAAGAAGTTGGTGGTTTTGGTCCGGGAGTTGATGGTGTGTACAAGTGGTGCTCCAGGTGAGACAGATGAGGTCAGAGCGTATTGTTGTAAGCAGCTTGATAGAATTAGAAAGAGGCGCTAGATACAATGTGATTTGGGGCCCGTGGATTAACTTTACTGGTACCCAGCTCTACAGGGAGGCCTAACGAGTTTGTCTAGGTTTCTCCTCCTCCCTCCCTCTCCCCCCCCCCCCCCACCCTCAGTGTATCGGACCTCTCCTCCGGAGTCATTATTGAAACGTTTCAAACCTACATGATTGCCTCGGGACACGGCGGTGACTGTGACACTGGTACCAAGTAAGTGACTTCCCAATTCTGCTTCTGGCGACCCCTCCCCCTCCCCTCCCCTCCCCCCCCCCCCTTATTTCTATCTCCTTTTTTCTTCTCACTATTTCTCATATGACTTTTCACCCACTCTCTCTCTTCCGCTGGAAACAGCTTAACCCGTCCCATTGTTACCTACCCGATTTTTGGTTTCTCTATTTTTTATACTTGCTAGGATTTGCCTTTCAATGCTTCCTAAACTCAGCATCGCTCTTTATTGATTGCTGACCAGCAGTAGCACTCTTACTTTGTTCTCACATACTTATGAGAACAGTGGCTTTCTTTGCTACTTATTGCTCATGCATGGATGTCACTGCTAATATATTCATGGCTTGTATTTTGCATGTTTTCAATAAAACTTTGTTCGAATAAAAAAAAAAAAAAGAATTAGAAAGAGGGTGTCAGAAAAAGAGACTTAACGTTTTGATGAAAAATCATGTGATTAGTGATGTAAAAGCATATGAAAATTAAGTTACTTGAAAGTTTGGAATATACTGATGGTTGATGGAGAGAAGTATACAGCAGTGTTAAAAGTGTCAGTTAAGAAGATGAGAAACCGTATGTTAGCAGTATGTTAGGATTGGCAGAGTTGAAAGTGTTCATGTAAGTGATATTATCGTACAAGAATATAAAGATTCCAAAAAGTTTGTTGAAACTGTAAAAAGTGTTAATCCTTTGTTCAGGAAGGTTTGGTGCTGTGGAATGGCGATGGTATGCTAGATCTCTGGGAAAGCTGTGTATATGTAGTCATGTGATGACGGTCAAAGAATAATTCTTTGGATATCAAGTATGTTGTATATGTGTGATGTTTATTAATGAATCAGGAATGTATGGAATATGACCAGTGAATGTTTTCCCTGTGAAGTGGTTTTGTGTTGTTATGGATCCTTTTTAGATTGGTATAGAACAAAAGAAAATTCACGTGGCATTAAATGAACCTATTTAATGCAATTTTATAAATTTCCTAAATGAGTTGTTTTTACAGATTACACAGGATGGATGCCAAAAAATGAAATGTATCAGGAAATGCGATTAATTGTCGGATTATTGTACAGGAGTAACAAGAGAAAAAGCTTTTAAAACAAGATAAAAAGGAAGAAAGTGATCACTATTGAATCTGATAAATATTACCTAGATATTTAAAATATGCTAATTCCCCCCCCCCCCCCCCCCCCCCGAAAGAGCTCTGTATATTGGTGATTACTATGCATTTTTGGGGAGAATGAGGACCCTGTGTGTTAGGTCAGTATTATTACATGTGTCTTGTATGTCTCTTGACGTAAAGTAACACAGAAATCCAGTCAGACACTGGACGTTCCAAAGGTTTTTGAAGACTGACCTTGCTTGAGGGAAAGCAGAGGGCCAGGCTCAAAGGGGCAGTGACTGGGGACATACGGGATTCGGAGGAGAAAGGGGACAGCCTCCTCTTCTGAAATACAAAAATCACACTTGAAGTGTGTGTGTGATATTATATATATATATATATATATATATATATATATATATATATATACACATACATACACACACAGTTTTAAAGTGAGTATGTTTATAGGACCTGAGTACACAATTTAATATACCTATACATTCTACATTGCATTTATTTGAATAATACCAATTTTTTTGTGAATAACCATATAATGATAATTTTTTTCTATTTCTCCTCCTTTTGGTAGCTTTGCAACGCTCAGATTATGATTAACCCCTTAATGACAACGGACGTAAATGTACGTCCTGTTTTGGCGATACTTCGCGCACCAGGACGTACATTTACGTCCTGTGTATGACCGCGAGAATCGGAGCAGTGCTCACGTCATACATTGCAGGGACCCGCCGGTAATGGCCGACATCCGCGATCGCACAGTTGTCCGCCATTAACCCCTCAGATGCCATGATCTGTACAGATCACAGCATCTGCGGCAATACGCATAGTAAAATAGAAGATCGGATCGCCCGCAGCGCTGCCGCGGCGATCTGATCATCTGTAATGGCGGACGGAGGTCCCCTCACCTGCCTCCGTCTGTCGCCCGCTTCTCCTGCTCTGGTCTGAGATCGAGCAGACCAGAGCAGGAGATAGCCGATAATACTGATCAGTGCTATGTCCTATGCATAGCACTGAACAGTATTAGCAATCAAATGATTGCTATAGATCATCCCCTATGGGGACATAAAAAGTGTAAAAAAATAAAAATAAAATGGATTTTTTTTTAAAAAGGTGAAAATTTTAACAAAAAAAAGGAGAAAAAAAAAAGAAAAAAATCCCCTCACCCAATAAAAATGAAAATTTTCAGTTTTTCCCATTTTACTCCCAAAAAGCGTAAAAATAATTATTTTTATAAACATATTTGGTATCGCCACATGCATAAATGTCCGAACTATCAAAATATAATACTAATGATCCTGTACGGTGAACGGCGTAAACGTAAAAAATAAAAAAAAAAGTCCAAAAATGCTGCTTTTTTTGTCCATACCGCCCTATATGCGGAAAAAGAAAAAAAGTTATCGGTGGTCAAAATAGGGAGATTTTAGAGGACTGATTTTGTACCAAAAAAAAAAAAAAAGATTTTTTTTTAAGTGGTACAAAAATATAAAAGTATCTACCCATGAGTGTCATATTAATCGTATTGACCCACAGAATAAAGAACACGTCATTTTTACCATAAATTGTACTGTTTGAAAACAAAAACCTCCAAGATGTGCAAAATTGTGGTTTTCATTTAAATTTCCTCCCTAAAAAAAATATTTTTTGGGGTTTGTCGTACATTTTAAAATGGTAGACATGGTAAAATGAGGTTTCATTACAAAGTACAATTGGTCACGCAAAAAACAAGCCCTTATATGGGTCTGTAGATGGAAATATAAAAAAAAGAGTTATGGATATTAGAAGGAGAGGAGGAAAAAACGAAAATGCTAAAATAAAATTGGCCTGGTCCTAAAGGTAAAAATGGGCTTGGACCTTAAGGGGTTAAAATTGATTTGGACTTATGAGGTTAAGAATTCCAGAGCCATGATAAAATTTCAAAGAATTCATGGTTGATGCGGAGTTATAAATGTAAGCTTGTTCCAAGTAATGTAAAGAAGTAATACTTAAGACCGGATATATGGTGACCACACGCAGAAAGAAGTTCTACTGCAATAAACCACTCAATCTGAGCTGTTGGTTCAGAAAGTAGAGTTGAAGGTATTCACTGAGCTGTGTAAGATATCTGAAGGTATGACACAATGAGTATGGGTACACTTTTATTACCACCCACAAGTATGGGCCTATTGAAGTAAAGGTTTTCTTGAATCCTGGGGCAAACCAATCTGTAGTTGGCAAGTCAAGTGTTCAAAGTCCGAGAGCAGGCAGAGAAAGTGGCCACCGTAAAGACCAGAGCTACATGAAGGAAAAAGCCCCAGAAGCCAAGGGGACTGAATGATGAAGGAGGCTGCCAAGGCTGCAGTGCTCCTGTCCTCCCACAGTTATGGTACAGAGTGTACAGGTGGATTTGTTTGTTTACGTCTCTAGCAGGAACCGGCAATGCATGCTGAGAGAGACCAATGGAAGAAGACAGTGGCGGTACAGGGCAAAGACAGCATCTAAAAAGTTGGTAAGAAACAGTGTGTGCAAGCAGTCTTGGACCCCATGTTAACATACGTAGACTCATACGCTAAACAGAAGAGATGTCCGTATATTGGGTGGCCTCAGGATTAAACAATGCAAAAAGAGGATTTGTGCAGACTTCATTATTTGCATCTGTTATGACCTAGGTAAAACAATAAAAAGGTGCCCTACCAACACACTCAATCATCTTACCTGTTTCAGAGAATACGAGTAGACTTCATCTAACTGCCTTAGGTGGGCCAATATAAGTATGTCCTTGTCTGACTGTACTGACCCATTGATACAACGGAAATGAGAGTGTGAGGCAAAAACAGATATATATCTGTTGTATCGATCAGTTACATAAATAATTCCCCCTTATCAAGGGCATGGCCAAACTTTTATCCGGTAAAGTGGATAGTAGTAGGTGGTTAGAGGATATACAGGACGTATTCTCGGAGAAAGAAGTGAGCTTCTGCAGTCAGACTATTTCTATCAAATCTGCCTTTAAAAATGTGACCAAGCTGTATAAAGACCATGTAAGATCTAATTTGGAGATATACAGCTTGGAGAACTACCTACAAAATAAGATTGTTCCGAGAGGACTCCGTATCCCTTTAATACCCTCACCTAGAATACAAACCCCACATGTTAAAGAACGTTGGGAGAAAGAGGCTACAGGCAGTTCACTCAAATTGATGCAAATATTATTGGAGGAAGAAAGGATCCAACTAGAGACTACTACAGATAATTTAAACAAAGCTATTGAACAAATCAACACATTTAAGGGAGATCCAACGTTTACAAAAAAAAAAAAGAACAGATATTGGAAGAAACCATCTCTAAATTTGTAGCTTATTTAAAAGAAAGGAAAATCTGCAATTCAAGAGGGACTTGCAGGATTTTAAAAATAAACAGGAATATGAAATCTTAAAACAGACACATGTAGCTCCCCAAGAAACAGACATATCCTCATCAGAATGTGATGAAAGTGAATCTGAAAAAACAGGAGGATATCATAATTACAACTATAGAGGAAACAACAGGGGCAGAGGGTCAGGGAGAGGTAGACCAAGAGGCCCACGTAGAAGGGGAGGTTTTTTAGAGAACACCCCAAGTATGAACAATTACCTTCTCAGGAGCGTCAAGTGATAAGATCATATAGTACATTACCTACCCCACAAGAGACAGATTTACAAATTATTAACTTAACCCCCAGGTCACTAACCACAGCAGAGATGAACCTTCTGGCAAGAGGACTTTCTTATGTGCCCACTGTTAAATTCAGTTCTTTTTCATAGGTTAGAGATATTAATCTCTTTGCCAGAAGGTTAAAATGGCGTAAATATTTTCATCTAAAAGATAAAAAGCTGGGACAAAACCTGGGCATTGATCAGGAAGATATGGTAGTCTTCAGAGAATCGGAGAGTTTATCTAGAGAAAATAGCGAAAGGGTAGAAGGAGAGGGGCCTTTCACACAATTAAACAAAAAAAGTAAAAAACCCCCACCAGTTGGGGACTATTCCAACATTGACATTTTTGTTGAAATGGTCACCAATGATCTTAAGAAACTTTACCAAGAGAGGGTAAGGAATCAGAATTTAACCTGGGTAGAAAGACAAGCATTAAAAACACTGGCAGATGATTCCTTCCTGGTCATCAAACCCTCTGACAAAGGGGGAAATATTGTTTTGATGACCAGGGAGGAATATAAAAAGACGTGCTTAGACATCTTAGATAATAGGGAATGTTATCTAAGATTGAAGAAGGATCCCACAAAAGAATTCGCAGAGGAACTCATCTCCATCTTGTAGGAAGGAAAAAATCAAAACCTCCTCAATAAGACGGAGTATGAATATCTAAAACCTACAACACCTAGAATTGCATGCTTCTATTTGGTCCCTAAAATACACAAGGGACATCCCCCTTTAAGAGGGAGGCCTATAGTGTCAGGCATTTGCAACCTCACAGAGGGAATAAGCCAATATGTGGATAACATTCTACGTCCATTTGTGTATGCGTTACCTTCATTTATTCGCGACACTACGGACGTTCTAAAGAGACTTGAGGATTTGAGGTTGGAAGAAGGGGTGATGCTAGCCTCATTGGATGTAGAGGCATTGTACTCCTCCATCCCCCATGAAAAGGGGCTGGAGGCAGTAGAATCCTTTCTTAAAACGAGAGGTACCCAATACATCCCGCATAACAAGTTGGTCCTAGAATTGTTGACATTTGTCCTGAAAAAAAACTATTTCCAGTTTGAAGGAGAGTCCTTCCACCAAAGCAGAGGTACAGCGATGGGGAGCCCTTGCGCCCCCAGTTACGCAAACCTGTACCTCGGCTGGTGGGAGGACCAAGTAGTCTTCAACGAGGGGATGTCGTCTTGGACTAGCCACATATTAATGTGGCTTAGATTTATAGACGACATCCTCATAGTGTGGTCGTCAACGAAAGAAGAATTTTTGAAGTTTGCAGGTGAGCTCAACAAAAATAATTTGGGACTTAGGTTCACGAGCACCATCAGTGAAGAAAGCATGGTGTTCCTGGACTTGAAGATATGGATTACAGAGGATAGGCATGTACAGACTACTGTATACCGTAAAGAGACGGCCACAAATTCCCTGCTTCGGTGGGATAGTTGCCATCCACGCCCACTGAAGCAGGGAATACCAACAGGCCAATATCTCCAGATTAGGAGAAATTGTTCCACATTGGAAGAACTCAGGATAAAAGCCAGTGAATTACGACTAAGACTAAAAAACAGAGGCTATCCAAATAAGGTCCTAAAAAAAGCCTATCATAGAGCCCTGAGAGCAAATAGAGCAACACTTCTTACCCCTAGAAATAAAGAACAACAAGAGGGGAGTGATGTCTCCAGAATCATAGGGGTATATGATGAAAATGCGAGCGAAGTCAGGGACATACTTACAAAATATTGGGATATACTTAGATTAGATGTTACCCTAAAAGGATTAATCCCGTACGCACCCCAAATTACATATAAGAGAGGGAGCAACCTTAGGGACAGAATAGTGCAGAGTAATTTTGAAAAAGTAACCCAAAAAGGATGGTCTATGGAAAAGCCAAAAGGAACGTTTCCCTGTAGCAAATGCACTATGTGCCAGTATGTTAAAAAAGGAAAAAGCTTCATAAGTGCGGTCACAAGTAAAGAATACTACATGAATGAATTTGCTAATTGTGACACAAAAGGAGTAATCTATTTACTTACCTGTACATGTCCCTATAATTATGTGGGAAAAACCTTTAGGACTTTCAGACGAAGACTACAGGAGCATATAGGGGATATAGTGCATATGAGAAACACACCTGTGGCAAATCACTTTGCAGCCCATCATGAAAGCGATGTCAAA